>NC_084612.1:66059443-66094443 GCF_033978795.1 Nerophis ophidion
GTGATAATTGTACACCAAGTTAAATGTATTTGCTCATTAACACTGCGTTGGTGTTGAAATAAAACTCTGATAAGGTTCGATAATACACTAATATGATGATTATTCACTCCCTTGCAGTGAAGAAAAAAATATTTAGTAAACAGTAAAAATGTGCTAAACATTGCAGTTTTTATAAAACCTCAACACTATTTCTGAAAAAAAAATGGTGCTCATTCTACTTTGATATACTCTTGTGCAGTGTCAAATTAAGTCTCACCAACTTTGTCTTGTAAATAGCAAGTGAGTGCAAAACACAGTAATACGATATCATACGTTTAGTAACCTTTTCAGGCAAGACAATCAACTTTAGGGACAGAATACATAAAGGGTGACCTTAGGTCTGCATGAAATGGCAATATGGGACAACATACAATGTGGAACATGAAGTCCCATACGCCATTTGAACATCAAATGGTTTGGAGTAAGGCATAAATGTGTCCATGTTGTGGAGCATTGTGTGGTATGATGTCACAAACACAAAGTGTGCTTTAAGCAGTTCATCAAAAGCACCAAGAGAGGAGTGTGACCTGCAAGGTACGGCATTCTTGTCGAGAATTATGAAGAACTCGTGGATTGTATTCTTCCTCACTCCAACAGCCAGGAGATAGGGTTGAGTGCTGGTAATAATGGTGTCAAGATGTTCTAGGATGCTTTATCCAGTCTATGGAGAGAAGAATTAAAAAAAATCGACATGGTTGTGGTTATATAATAGAAATGCCATCAGGAGTTCCTCAAGCTCAAAGATGGAGGGAAGCTTTCTGCATTGTTGGAAGATCTTCCTTTTTTGAATGTGGTTGGCCACTTCTCCAGAAACTTGCATGATTAATCCTCTCCAAACATTAGAACAAAATCCTGTTCAACCTGTAGTGGGAAGTTAGTTACCAATTTTAAAATTACACAGTAAATGTGCAATAGTTGTACAACATTAATACAGAAAATGTTGATGAGATAATTACCAAGCCATTGATGTCTTTAAAACGAGGAAAATAAGATAGAATGTTGCTTGACTGCTGTTGGTCCAGGACCATGTTATGCCCATGGGCAGATGTCAGCTTCATCTTTTTGATGACCATGTACACGTCAGCCGAATGTTTCATCAGTGACATCGCTTCCAAGACAGGACAATCTCTGGATGGAATTGGGTAACTCGTCCAACAGTTGGTCTTCTTAACTGTCTATGCGACGTCAAGGCTTGGTTAGCCCAGAATTTTTTAATAATGAATGAGGGAAAAACAGAAATTTTAGTTTTTGGTCCGGCCCTCACTGACTTGGGACCATTGCAAAATGATGTGCGTCCCAAAGTCACCAGCCTTGGCGTCACTATAGACAGCGATTTTAAACTAAACAAACAAGTCAATGGTGTTTTAAAATCGTGTTTTTATCACCTTCGTCTTTTAGTAAAGGTTAAACCGTTTTTATCTTTTAAACCTTTTTGAACAAGTCGTGCATGCTTTTATTTCAAGTGGCCTGGACTACTGCAATGCACTTTATGCTGGCATTAGCCAAAAAGCTCTCTCCCGGTTGCAGTTAGTCCAGAACGCGGCAGCACGACTTTTAACAGGGGCCAGGAAACGCCAGCATATAACCCCAATTCTTCAGAGTTTGCACTGGCTCCCTGTTCATTTTAGAATTGATTTTAAAACATTGCTGTTTGTTTTTAAATCTTTACATGGACTGGCACCTCAATATATCTCGGACCTGATTCCAATTTTACATTCCTGCGCGCGCTCTGAGGTCCGAGAGCCAGCTCCAGCTCGTGGTGCCCAAGACCAGATTTAAGACCAGGGGAGACAGGGCCTTCTCTGTGGTCGGCCCTAAGCTCTGGAACACTCTGCCCCTCCATGTTCAAACTGCTTCCACAGTGGAGTGTTTTAAGTCTCGTCTTAAGACCCACTTTTATTCTTTGGCTTTTAACACTACGTGAGTTGTGTGGTCCTCTGTTCTCTGTTGTCCTCTTGTGTTTTTTATACACTTTGATTTCTATTTTACTGTTTTAATTGATTTTACCCTTTAAAATAGTTTTTAATCATATTTGTTTTTATATTGTTTTTATTGGTTTATTTATTTGTTTTTGGTTTTTATTCAGTCATTGGTGGAGCATAATATATATATACTTTTTTTATTCTATTTTATTTATTTTTTTTACAATCGTTTTTAACATGGCTGTGCAGCACTTTGGAAACGTTATTGTTGTTTAAATGTGCTATATAAATAAAGTGGATTGGATTGGTCCTCCCGACTTGTCTTCATCGGATGGTCCTTCCGCCAAAGCTAAACAATATAGGGACATACGACTCCTGACAATCACATACAGTTCAAAACACTTTGTCAGCTGAATGTGACCCAACTTTTATGAAAAAATGTTTGGCTATTGGCTGAAAAGCATTGCAACAAATGCGACAAAACCAATAAGTGCTCATATGACTATTCTATTCAATAAATGTTTCAAGAATAATATAGGATTACCTCCAAATAATGATCGCCTTTCTTTAGCACTGCATCTCTGAATAGTTGTGATTCTCCTTAAATAATGTTCCTTTAAGAGAATTGCAAAAATAGGCACTATTAGTCACAACACACTTTGGGACAACTCAAAATAAAGACAATAACAACAATTAAGAGTGTGTAACCCACATAGCCATTCTTGGAAAATGGGTGTCTGAGGTTGAGGAACAAGTTCACAATTCCTTGTGCGTACATTTCCTTGACCTGTCTTGACGGAGATGTACTTAAAAAAAAATCACATTCAAGTTTATTCGTCATACACAAGTTTTATAAGATGAAGTGAAATGTTTATTATTTACTTTAGATTACTCTGAAACCTAAATAAGAACACATGTGCCAATCAAAACCAGGATGGACCGCTCGCCTGTATCTGTTGGGGACGTCTCTACGCTGCTGATCCGCTTGAGATGGTTTCCTGTGGACGGGACTCTCGCTGCTGTCTTGGATCCGCTTTGGACTGGACTCTCGCGACTGTGTTGGATCCATTATGGATTGAACTTTCACAGTATCATGTTAGACCCGCTCGACATCCATTGCTTTCCTCCTCTCCAAGGTTCTCATAGTCATCATTGTCACCGACGTCCCACTGGGTCATTATTGTCACCGATGTCCCACTGGGTGTGAGTTTTCTTTGCCCTTATGTGGGCTTACCGAGGATGTCGTGGTGGTTTGTGCAGCCCTTTGAGACACTAGTGATTTAGGGCTATATAAGTAAACATTGATTGATTGATTGATTGATTATGTCTGAGTCCGATGAACTTTGGAGAGGTTACCATGGAGACATATTCTAACCACCATTGCCCTGAGCAAGACACTTCGCCCTTGCTCCTGATGGGTGCTGGTTGGCGCCTTGCATGGCAGCTCCCTCCATCAGTGTGTGAACGTGTGTGTGAATGGGTAAATGTGGAAGTAGTGTCAAAGCGCTTTGAGTACCTTGAAGGTAGAAAAGCGCTATACAAGTACAACCCATTTATTGCAAAAAGGAGAAATAAGACATGTTGGACACAATTTGCTCATAAAACCACACCTAATCTAATGGAGAATATTGTTTTACTTTAAAAACAAAAGCTACTTAGCTGTATTATAAATAAAGATTTACCTCTTCTCAATATTGGAATAAAAATGTTAATATAGCTTACAAATTTAAATCGGTAACAAACCTGTTTTGTATTTGATGGTTAGTACCCCAGTGGCTGGATCTTTCACAATTTCCTCAAAAACATCATCTATCTCAGTCCCTGAACCGTCAACAACTTTGACACCTTCATTTACGGCTGGGACACCGAATTTGGCGAATGCTAGGAAACAGAAAAAAAGCAGAAATTGACAGGCCATTTGATTTATTTTTTAAATAAATCAGTTATTTTGAAGCGAAACATACAGCCAAAGTTGAAAGGCCCAGTCAAAACAAATACTGTATACACAAATATAAGAAACATGATCATTAAAAAAACCTAATGACTTGATACTCCTATATATAATTTCAAATAGAGCTACCAAAAAAAAGGGTGAACAAATATGAAATTGCACACTCAATTCAAAAAACACATACAATTAAACATGATTTATGATACCTGTAATCTTATCTGCATATCTTCACGCTGGTAAGCTAACAGGTGATTGTTTAGTAACCTCACCATTAACAATGTAGAAGCAAAAATATTTACACACACACCTCATGATTTTGTGCTCTGGCCACCTACGCTCAATAGTACCTAGACAAGGGTTATTCACAATTTTTTTCGCCACATCTCGAGAGCATAACTATGTACAATTTACATATTAAATATTCTATTTCTTATAATGTTTGAAATTGTCCCACATCCATCCATCCATCCATCATCTTCCGCTTATCTGAGGTCGGGTCGCGGGGGCAGCAGCCTAAGCAGGGAAGCCCAGACTTCCCTCTCCCCAGCCACTTCGTCTAGCTCTTCCCGGGGGATCCGGAGGCGTTCCCAGGCCAGCCGGGAGACATAGTCTTCCCAACGTGTCCTGGGTCTTCCCCGTGGCCTCCTACCGGTTGGACGTGCCCTAAACACCTCCCTAGGGAGGCGTTCAGGTGGCATCCTGACCAGATGCCCGAGCCACCTCATCTGGCTCCTCTCGATGTGGAGCAGCAGCGGCTTTACTTTGAGTTCCTCCCGGATGGCAGAGATTCTCACCCTATCTCTAGGGGAGAGCCCCGCCACCCGGCGGAGGAAACTCATTTCGGCCGCTTGTACCCGTGATCTTATCCTTTCGCTCATGACCCAAAGCTCATGACCATAGGTGAGGACGGGAACGTAAATCGACCGGTAAATTGAGAGCTTTGCCTTCCGGCTCAGCTCTTTCTTCACCACAACGGATCGATACAACGTCCGCATTACTGAAGACGCCGCACCGATCCGCCTGTCGATATCACGATCCACTCTTCCCCCACTCGTGAACAAGACTCCTAGGTACTTGAACTCCTCCACTTGGGGCAGTGTCTCCTCCCCAACCTGGAAATGGCACTCCACCCTTTTCCGGGCGAGAACCATGGACTCTGACTTGGAGGTGCTGATTCTCATTCCGGTCGCTTCACACTCTGCTGCGAACCGATCCAGTGAGAGCTGAAGATCCCGGCCAGATGAAGCCATCAGGACCACATCATCTGCAAAAAGCAGAGACTTAATCCCGCGGCCACCAAACCGGAACCCCTCAACGCCTTGACTGCGCCTAGAAATTCTGTCCATAAAAGTTATGAACAGAATCGGTGACAAAGGACAGCCTTGGCGTAGTCCAACCCTCACTGGAAACGAGTCCGACTTATGCCTTCTCCAAGTCTACAAAGCACATGTAGACTGGTTGGGCAAACTCCCATGCACCCTCAAAAACTCTGCCGAGAGTATAGAGCTGGTCCACAGTTCCACGACCAGGACGAAAACCATACTGTTCCTCCTGAATCCGAGGTTCGACTATCCGGCGTAGCCTCCTCTCCAGTATACCTGAATAAACCTTACCGGGAAGGCTGAGGAGTGTGATCCCACGATAGTTGGAACACACCCTCCGGTCCCCCTTCTTAAAGAGAGGGACCACCACCCCGGTCTGCCAATCCAGAGGTACCGCCCCCGATGTCCACGCGATGCTGCAGAGTCTTGTCAACCAAGACAGGCCCACAGCATCCAGAGCCTTAAGGAACTCCGGGCGGGTCTCGTCCACCCCCGGGGCCTTGCCACCGAGGAGCTTTTTAACTACCTCAGCGACCTCAGCCCCAGAAATAGGAGAGTCCACCACAGATTCCCCAGGCACTGCTTCCTCATAGGAAGACGTGTTGGTGGGATTGAGGATATATATATATATATATATATATATATATATATATATATATATATATATATATATATATATCTATATATATGTATATGTATATGATATGTGTATATATATATATATATATATATATATATGTATATGTATATATATATGTATATATATATGATATGTATATATATATATATATATATATATATATGTATATGTATATATGTATGTATATATATATCTATATATATGTATATATATATGATATGTATATATATATATATATATATATGTGTATATATATGTGTATGTGTGTGTGTGTGTGTGTGTATTTATATGTGTGCATAAAGTTTGGCTCCTACCTTGTGTACTTCCATGACAACTTCCTAAAGTTTTGTACTCCATCAGAAATATCAAACAGTCAAAACGTACCAAAACATGGATAAGCTTACATTTTCCCATCACACATTGTCATATATCTAAACTGGTATCATTTCGAATTCTTTACGGTGGTTGGACATTTTTTTTCATTATATCCACAAAGTTCTGTCAGCAGGTTGCGTGATGTGTGACCATGTGTGTTGACTTTGTGCGTTGATTGCATTCTTTTTCTTTTTTTAATGCGCCATGAGTGGGGAAGGTTGTTTGTATTGGGTCATATCAGTATATACTGTGGTAGAATCCCATCATTGCATAAATCGTGGTCAGTGAGCTGATTAATTTACGTCTACCACGGTATGTTGGTAAGTTTACAACAATCAGATTGACAGTTATTAAATATCAATTTGGAAACAGCCCCTGGGTTTGATTCCTTAACAAATTGGAGCCGTATATTGAACAACACGGCACTAATAGAACCAATGTTGTAATATGGCTATGGGTTATCTGCTGAGCCAGCATGAATGATTTATTTGCAAGCAACAGCGTGGAAAGTGTGACAAGCTTTAGTCTCACGACAGCTGAAACGACATTTCATACCGCATGCAGAGGTAGATAAAGCTACTAAAGGCTCACTCTTTCATGAATCTTGAAATGCAGCTGCTGCTATCTTGTTGTTGTTATTTTGATTGACTATGGCGGAAATGGTCTACTGGTCCATATGTTTATTCATCACAGCTGTTCATAATACAGGGTTTGTACAGGTGCTTAAAAACCTTGAAAATGCTTAAATTCTAATGTTGTTTTTTCAAAGTTTGAAAAATGCAGAAAAATGCTTGAATTTTGGGTGAAGTGCTTGGAAATGTTCATCATATTTTCTAGGCAGTCTGACTCAATAAGCTAAATATAAAATGGAAAAAAAAAAAAGCTTCCTTTAAAAATAAAAGCTACGCGCTTGATCTGTTGGCTTTGCACGAGCCCTTACATTAGGTTGTTGTCATGCCGGATACGGCTCAGTGTCGCCCCCAAGAGGACAGTGGTGCATCGCTCCATGTCGTTTTAATGAACATTGGATGGGAAATGACAAATACAAACTTTGCGGCAGGCTACACGTGGATTTGGTCCACGTTTTATACCAAGTATGCAAAAAGGAAATCCAGCTTTTTGCAATTTTAGAGTCGGCATGTGAAAGGTAAGCCACAGAGATTACTAACCCTACAAGTTAACTAACGTTCGCTAAAGTTTAGTTTTCGAACCTTTTGGTACATGCTAGACCTAAACTGTGAGATCAGCACTAGATTACATGTTAATTACGGACAGTTTTTGGAAAAAAACTGGGGAAATTTTCTTGAAAGTCCTTAAAAAGTGCTTGAATTTGGCCATGGAAAAGGTGTATGATCAGTCAATCAATCAATCGATCAATCAATGTTTATTTATATAGCCATAAATCACAAGTGTCTCAAAGGGTTGCACAAGCCACAGCGACATCCTCTGTTCAGATCCCACATAAGGGTAAGGAAAAACTCACAACCCAGTGAGATGTCAATGTGAATGACGGTGAGAAACCTTGGAAAGGACCCTGTATTACTTTGATGACCTCATTTAGCAACGCTGGAGTCAAAATATTTTTTCCCCAAATATCGGTGAAAGTGAAGAACATGCATGGTCCAGGTGCCCGGTGCCGTACGTCGTGGTCAGTCAAGTCTTGTTGGGCTTTCCCAGGTGTACCTAATGTTGTGTCCGTCGAACGAGGCGTGGGATAGGGACAGATATCGCGCTGCCGTGCTTCCGGTGGGACAAAATGCGCGTGTGTGGCGTCCTCGCGTGGGTCAGCGTGGACGTCGGCGCCGCGGACAAAAAGGGCCCGAAAGACTGGCTCAGTTGTTGCTCGGTCACAGAGAGCAGTTGTTGTGTGGGACTCTGCTAATGAGTGGACATCGCCGTGCGCGGCATCATCATCACCGTCGGTGCCAGGAGATGTCTCATACAGAGTGGGGGAGACGTTCAGAAGCAAAACCGAGAGAAGTTTTCGATCTGAGCTGCTTTGCAGGGTTTTGGAGGCAGGCTGAAGGATCTAGAACAGGGGTCACCAACCTTTTTGAAACCAAGAGGTACTTCTTGGGTACTGATTAATGCGAAGGGCTACCAGGTTGATACACACTTAAATAAATTGCCAGAAATAGCCAATTTGCTCAATTTACCTTTAATAAATAAATCTATACATATATATATATATATATATATATATATATATATAGAAAAAATGGGTATTTATGTTTGTCATTACGTCGTATGTTTTTTTTCCTTTGAAGGAAGGTTTTTTGTCGAGAATAAATGATGAAAAAACACTTAATTGAACGGTTTAAAAGAGGAAAAAACAGGAAAAAAATGAAGATAACATTTTGAAACATAGTTTATCTTCAATTTTGACTCTTTAAAATTCAAAATTCAACCAAAATAAAAAGGAGAAAAATTAGTTAAAAAGATTTTGTGGAACATCATTAGTAATTTTTTCCTGATTAAGATTAATTTTAGAATTTTGATGACATGTTTTAAATAGGTTAAAATCCAATCTGCATTTTGTTAGAATATATAACAAATTGGACAAAGCTATATTTCTAACAAAAACAAATCATTATTTCTTCTAGATTTCCCAGAACAAACATTTTAAAAGAAATTCAAAAGACTTTGAAATAAGATTTGAATTTGATTCTAAAGATTTTCTAGATTTGCCAGAATATTTTTTTTTATTTTAATCATAATAACTTTGAAGAAATATTTCGCAAATATTCTTTGTTGAAAAAACAGAAGCTAAAATGAAGAATTAAATTAAAATGTATTTATTATTCTTTACAATATAGGGGCGGTATAGCTTGTTGGGAGAGTGGCCGTGCGAGCAATTTGAGGGTTGCAGGTTCGATTCCCGCTTCCGCCATCCTAGTCACTGCCGTTGTGTCCTTGGGCAAGACACTTTACCCACGTGCTCCCAGTGCCACCCACACTGGTTTAAATGTAACTTAGATATTGGGTGTCACTATGTAAAGCGCTTTGAGTCATTAGAGAAAAGCGCTATATAAATATAATTCACTTCACTTCACTACAATAAAAAAAAAAATACTTGAACATTGATTTAAATTGTCAGGAAAGAAGAGGAAGGAATTTAAAAGGTAAAAAGGTATGTGTTTAAAAATCCTAAAATCATTTTTAAGGTTGTATTTTTTTCCTCTAAAATTGTCTTTCTGAAAATTATAAGAAGCAAAGTAAAAAAATAAATGAATTTATTTAAACCAGTGAAAACTAAGTCTTTAAAATATTTTCTTGGATTTTCAAATTCTATTTGAGTTTTGTCTCTTTTAGAAATAAAACTGTCGAGCTAAGCGAGACCAGCTTGCTAGTAAATAAATACAATTTAAAAAATAGAGGCAGCTCACTGGTAAGTGCTGCTATTTGAGCTATTTTTAGAACAGGCCAGCGGGCGACTCATCTGGTCCTTACGGGCTACCTGGTGCCCGCGGGCACAGTGTTGGTGACCCCTGATCTAGAATCTTTAGCCAGTATTCACTTGCATACTGTATAGAGTATATTGTGTATATACTGTATATACTACCGCTGTATATGCAATTATGACTTCACTCTCTCCTGTTTACATTCTCTTGCAACATCCATGGCAGCCTGTTTAGGCAGAAAATCCCACATGTTTGCATTGCTGCTGCTTTGCAACATCATTTTAATTTCATTTTATCCGGATTTTTATTGTTTGGGCACTCCTGTGGTAGTTAAACAACAGTGAGTGTGACTTTCACAGCAACAGTACGTAGCGCACGCAGAGGCAGATAAAGCTGCTGGATGTCGACCGACTAACAGCTGCAACATCAGGAGGTTGCTGACAGCCACGCCTGTTAACCCTGATGTTTCTAATCTGGCGCTAATTAGAGGTTCTTGGTTGTTTGCTTTTGTAGACCACGCGCACCCGGCCACCGTAAACTATTGAGCAAAAAGCGGTAATCTGAGCACTTGACGCTGATCTTTGCTCTGTCCACTTTCGACAAAGAGGAGATTTAACTACAGTTTTTAAATTAATCATGATCACTGAATAGTTTTTAACTATTATTTTTTTTAACGGATGGTAAAAATGTGGTTAAAACAACAGCATAGAGAGAATTTGAACATGATCGATAAATAATCACTTCAATATTATGGCTACCTGACAAAATAAATTAAAAATACAATTGAAAATGATACTACATAAGCTTGACAGTTGATTAAATATATAAACAAAAATATTTATAAATAAATTACAAAAAATAATTTGCAATTGAATTTTAATGTAATTGTCTTTTTAGATATTTAGTTTAATTGCATTCAATATTTTATGGTATTTTATTTAAATTATTATTATTATTCTAAGACTATTTTATAGGGGAAAAAATACAAATTTAATTTAGTTTAATGGCTTATGTCCTGATTTTTAAAAATTTGGATCATTAAAAAAATACTAATTTAATTTAATGACTGATGGCTTTTGGTCCTGTTTTTTTATACTCAGTTTAATAAAACTAAAACAGGTAATTGCATTTCATGACTGATGGCATGGGCCTTTTTTTTTATATTCAGTTTAATAAAACAAAATAAACATTTAATTTAATTTAATTTAATGACTGATTACTCACGTCCTGATTTTTGAAAAATTTGGTTTAATAAAAAAAAATACTACTTTAACTTAACGACAGATGATTTTGGTCCTGCTTTTTATATTCAGTTTAATAAAGCAAAATGAACATTTAATTAAATCAAATTTAATGATTGATGGCTTAGGTCCTGCTTTTTTTTTTTTATGTTCAGTTTAATAAAACGTCGGATCCAAAAGTTCACAAAAAAAGCACACAACAGACTAATTTCTCAAATCTTTATATTGTATTTGTTTAAAAAATGAACAATATCAAAAAGGCCCCAGCATCCTTTACATTTTTCTCTGTGCTGCCCTCAGCAGAACCAGTTTTACTTAAAGGCCTACTGAATATATCAATGATGAAATATTAACATTGCAACACATGCCAATACGGCCTTTTTAGTTTACTAAATTGCAATTTTAACTTTACCGCAAATTATCCTGCTGAAAACGTGCGCGTGACGACACGGATTTTAGCGGACATTTTGATCCAGCACCGATCCCAGCTATAAGTGGTCTGCTTTAATCGCATGATTACACAGTATTCTGGACATCTGTGTTGCTGAATCTTTTGCAATTTGTTCAAATAATAATGGAGACGTCAAAGAAGAAAGATGTAGGTGGGAAGCGGTGTATTGCGGCCACCTTTAGTCACACAAACACAGCCGGTGTTTCCTTGTTTACATTCCCGAAAGCTGATGGTGAAGCTTTACTATGGAACAGAGCGGTCAAGCGAACATGGTTCCCTACCACATGTCAACCGGCAGGTTTCGGTGAGAAAATGGTGGTATTAAGACGGCTCTTACCGTAGTTATGAGCGGAGTGCTTGCGTCGTGCCTCGCCTCCTGCAGCTGCGGACTCTTGCCTCCTCCCAACGGCCGCCCCCGACCGTCGGATGCTTACACCGTGGAGGAGGGGAAAAATAATAATAATCTCAGCCCGGCTGCCTTGCCTGGTCGAGAAATGTGGCTTCCATTGAAGACACTGGCGGTCACCACACCCCTCCGACTTTCAGGTACGACCATATAATCTCACTACAACACTAGTAAAGCAATAAGCAGATAAGGGATTTTCCAGAATTATCCTAGTAAATGTTTCTACTAACACCTGAATCCCTCCCACTGCCCTCGTCTTTTTTTTTTCTTGTCCTTCACTTTCACTTTCCTCATCCACAAATCTTTCATCCTCGATCAAATTTTTGGGGAAATCGTCGCTTTCTCGGTCCGAAACACAGCCGGTGTTTCTTTGTTTGTTGTGAAGCTTTGAATCAGAGCGGTAAAGCGAACATGTTTCTCTACGTCAACCAGCAAGTTTTTGGATGGAAAAATTGTGATATTAAGTCGGCTCTTACCGGGGACTTCAGTGGATTATGGGACCTCCTCCAGTAGCTGTCAAAAAGACAGCTGTGATCTTGGCTCCTCGGCTTCTCTCAGAGACACTGGCGTTCACCGCAGCCCTCCGACTTTCAGGTATGGCTTTAGAATCTCACTAAAATATTATTAACACAATAAGCACATAAGGGATTATCCTAGTAAATGTATCTAATTACATCTGAAACGCTCACACTGCCGCCGTCCGGAGCCGTCGCTTTTTCTTTTTTTGTGCTTCACTCTAACTTTCCTCATCCACAAATCTTTCATCCTCGCTCAAATTAATGGGGAAATTGTCGCTTTCTCGGTCCGAATCGCTCTCGCTGCTGGTGGCCATGATTGTAAACAATGTGAGGATGGGAGGAGCTCCACAACCCGTGACGTCACGCGTACATTGTCTGCTACTTCCGGTACAGGCAAGGCTTTTTCATCAGCGACCAAAAGTTGCAAACTTTATCGTCGATGTTCTCTTTCAGCAAAAATATGGCAATATCGCGAAATGATCAAGTATAACACATAGAATGGACCTGCTATCCCCGTTTAAATGAGAAAATCTCATTTCAGTAGGCTTTTACATGGAATTTCAACCGCAGCCCATTTAGGCAGCAAAGTGGCTAATGAACAGCACCCTCTGCTGGTCGCAGGCAAACAGCGACAACCTTGTTTTTCGAACCACAACATGATTGAATCGGTGCACTCGTTGTGTGTGACGTGTCGACCCAAGAAAAAGGTGAACACGACCCTGCCGGCCTCTCGCTGTGTGTGCGTGTGTGTGTGTGTGTGTATAATACACACATGAGTGGGTTGGAGGTGTGTGTTGGGGGGGGGGGGTCAGTGCGTGTTGGCTGTGGTTCAGTGTCAGTCGTGTCCCACTTAGCAGACAGACATTCTCCAGGGGGAGCCGCACACCAGCGCTCTCCATACATCAAGCTGACAGGCCAAGCTGCTCAAAGGCCAGAAGGGGCTCGCACACCAAGCTCGGCCCGGCTTGAGCCGCCCTAACAGAAAAAAAGTAATAATAATAAAAAGAAAACTTGACGTTATCAGTCAGGCTTTCAGCGTTTGACTAATATCGCCTCTTCAGGCTTGATTGGATCAAGATGTCATTGATCAGTGTCCATCAGGGGGGGCATCTGCTTCCAATCATCATCAATAATATTAGTCGTCGTATGAAAAGCATTACATCGCTCACATTTGCACGTCAACTATTGAATTATTGAATGGTGTTTAGATATTCCAGTCAAGGTATAAGGAAAGACAGGCTCTTATTTTCCCGACGTTCAGAGAGCCTGAGGATCTGTGTGTGTGTGATCTTGTATTTCTACCCTTCTTGAGACGTCACCAAGGAAAAGTACCTTCCATATGAGGACCGGTGAACAAGTTAGGACCCAAATCATGGTCCCAATACGGAAAACCATTGCATGTAATAGAGAGCCAAATACTAGAGTCCGTGAACATTGCTCCAAAGTCAGGATTTTTTTGGTTGATTTAATGTGCTTTCAAAAGTTAACATTGTCAGAGGCAAAGGCTGCAATATATGATAAATCAAGATGGCAGATAAAAAAGGACTTCCCTATTCATCCCCGAAAAAAGAAAACGCCAGGTGAACGGCTGATTTTACTACATCCGGTGCTGACGTAACACAACCCGCGTCACGTACGTGACCATAGGATGAACAAATACACTACGGTACTAAGACTATAGTAGACATTACCAGTTAACTTCTACAGCTGGGTTGCCCAAAGTGCGGCACAGGGTCCATCTGTGGTCCGTGACTCGTTTGTCATCGGCCTTAAGCACTTTACAAAAAAACTAAAGATAGAGATCTCATGTGCACCCCTGGTGGTGAACTCTATCAAAATAAGGGTGGTCCCAAAAAGGAGGGATTTTTTAAAGAGACTGCGTGTCGGATTTAAAAAGTGCTCCCCTTTCTGGTCAACATATGAAATAACAAGTGTGAGTAAAAATTTGAAGTGCTCCCCCTCTGGCCAACATATTTAATAACAAGTGTGTGTAAGAAATGGAAATGCGCCCCCTTTGGCCCAAAGTAATGCAAATAGATAAATATATAAATATGTATTTAGAGACATACTGTAATTTTGCCATTTTTGGTGACATTTGTCCTGTAAGATTCTGACTTTCATCACAATATTGCCAATTTTTTTGTTGTTCTTGTAAAATAGTGAACTTTTTTGAATAAAATTATGACTTTCGTCATAAGTTTGCTACGTAAAAATTCAGATTATTAATATAATAAAGCGGTAGAAATGGATGGATGGAATTTAATATTGCCAACATTTTAAATCTTCTCATAAAAGTTTGACTTAAAATTACGACTCTTTTGATTAAATTGCCAAAAACGTAAGCTTTTTCTTGTAAAATTGTCACTGTTATTGAGTAAAATTTCAACTTTTATGATAATATTGAACAAAACGTAATTTTTACTTACGTTGAGTAAAATGACGACTTTTATTATAATACTGCCAAAATTCCAAGTTCTTGTGCAATTGTGACCTTCCAACTCATTTTTCACAACAAGCTTTTTTATATTTGCATAGTATGTGTATATTATTAATGTTGTAAATACACATCTTTATATATCTGGAAAGGTTGGTACTAAAGAAGAAGGCATTTTTCGGCGGTCTCAAGAAGGTAACAAATACAAGTGTGCGTGTGTTTGTGTGTGTTCTTGTATTTCTACAATTCTTGAGACATCCACAGGGAAAAGTACCTTCCATATGATGACTGGTGAACAAGTTAGGAACCAAATCATGTTCCCAATACAGAAAACCATTGCATCTAATAGAGAATGTCTCATTTGCACTCCTGGTGATGTAATCTTTCAAATTTAGAGTGGTCCCAAAAAGGAGGGATTTTTTAAAATTGACTCTGTTGCAAGTCTTGTGTATTCTTTGTTTGTGTGTGTTATTGCTATCGACGATTTTTTTCCTGGTCTCAGTCTGGACCCCCTCCCCGGGAGTCTGGCCTTAGACTGAATATTTTTTTTACTCATCCCTCCCACCCCCACCAATGTTTACCTGTTTCCCGCCTTTTTAAGGGGCGCTGGAAGTTGGCTGACCCATCAGCGGTCCTCTTCTGTCTCCCTGTAATGTTTGTCTGGTCTTGAGTTGAAAGATGTGTGTCGGTGTTATAAGTGCTCCCCCTCTGGCCAACATATGTAATAACAAGTGCGTGTAAGAAATTGAAATGCGACCCCTTTTGGGCCAAATTAATAAAAATAAAAAAATATATATATGTATATGTATATAGAGATATACTGTAATATCTCTAAGTAGTCAATGAAGAGTAAAAAACAAAAACAAAAAAATTCAACAAAAATAAACCAACATTTTACCTTTTCTATATTTGCATAGTATGTATATATTATTAATGTTGTAAATACAAATCTTTTTATACCTAGAAAGGGTGGTCCTCATGAGAGAGGCATTTTTCGGAGGTCTCAAGAAGGTAACAAATACAAGAGAGTGTGTGTGTGTGAGTGTGTGTGTGTGTGTGTGTGTGTGTGTGTGTGTGTGTGTGTGTGTGTATGTGTGTGTAGGGGGGGGGGGGTCAGACGGCTGATTCATTGTGTCTGCGCCGCACCACGTCCAGCATTTGTCCCTTTTCGCTCGTGGCTCGCCGAACGCTGGCATGGGAGCAGATTGCTGGGAGGAGGCTGCAGTTTGTGTGCGAGCCAGGCCTTGAGCTGTGTTGTCCAAAGGTCACGACCCCTGACCTTTCCCCAAAGACACAGCCCCCGTCCCCCATGCGTTTCGTGCCATCCAATCACATGTCGGCCGGACAGATGGCCTCATGATGGAGCTCGCAGGAGCAAACATACGACAAACTTTCGGCGTTTTCATCCCAAAAACTTTTGCAAAAATCGCTCCACTGGGTCAGACATCAGTCTTAATTCTTCTGAGCGCCAACCCAGTCCCATTTGCATTAAAAAAAACCAAAAAACCCCAGAACTTTTACGTGTCCATTAAAAGTAGTCCCTTCTTTAAGAGCGCAGATATTAAAGTCAGTCAGCTGAAGCCAATGTAGGCCGTTTGCCGTCGCCGCGTTCCTATGACGGGCAGAAATGAGCCACAAAGCTGGCGTCAACCAATCAAGGGAGTTTCAAGGGCTTGTGATTCCACTAAACCGCCGTGATTAAAGTCATTGTGTTCGTGAAAAACAGCAGCCAATGCAACAAAATGATGGGTAAATGACGCCTCGGGAGTGTATGGCACACTCAAAATATCAATACTGTAGTGTCCACTGATTGGCTCACAGGTATGAAAAATTAAGTACCTTAAAAAAATGTGTGAGTCTACAACGTTCGTATTAGATATTGTATACAAAATATGTATTTAATTTTCTCCCAATTTTGATATATATTTTTTTTAACTTACAAAATAATGTGTCAACATTTTTGCACTAACTTAAAGCCCTACTGAAATGAGATTTTCTTATTTAAACGGGGATAGCAGGTCCATTCTATGTGTCATACTTGATCATTTCGCAATATTTCCATATTTTTGCTGAAAGGATTTAGTAGAGAACATCGATGATAAAGTTCACAACTTTTGGTCACTAATAAAAAAGCCTTGCCTTTACGTGAAGTAGCACACGATGTGCGCGTGATGTCACGGGTTGTAGGGCTCCTCACATCCTCACATTGTTTATAATCATAGCCTCAAGCAGCAAGAGCTATTCGGACCGAGAAAGCGACAATTTCCCCATTAATTTGAGCGAGGATGAAAG
This sequence comes from Nerophis ophidion, assembly GCF_033978795.1. Classification (NCBI taxonomy): domain Eukaryota; kingdom Metazoa; phylum Chordata; class Actinopteri; order Syngnathiformes; family Syngnathidae; genus Nerophis; species Nerophis ophidion. The sequence continues at coordinate 66,076,436 of NC_084612.1, forward strand.
ATTCGTGGATGAGGAAAGTTAGAGTGAAGCACAAAAAAAGAAAAAAGAAAAAGCGACGGCTCCGGGCGGCGGCAGTGTGAGCGTTTCAGATGTAATTACATTTACTAGGATAATTCTGGAAAATCCCTTATCTGCTTATTGTGTTAATAGTATTTTAGTGAGATTCTAAAGCCATACCTGAAAGTCGGAGGGCTGCGGTGAACGCCGGTGTCTCTGAGAGAAGCCAAGATCACAACTGCCTTTTTGACAGCTACAGGAGAAGGTCCCATAATCCACTGAAGTCCCCGGTAAGAGCCGACTTAATATCACAATTTTTCCGTCCAATAACTTGCTTGTTGACGTAGAGAAACATGTTCGCTTTACCGCTCTGATTTAAAGCTTCACAACAAACAAAGAAACACCGGCTGTGTTTCGGTTGCTAAAGGCAGCTGCAATCCACCGCTTTCCACCAACAGCATTATTCTTTATAGTCTCCATTATTAATTGAACAAATTGCAAAAGATTCAGCAACACAGATGTCCAAATTACTGTGTAATTATGCGCTAAAAATAGACTACTTTTAGCCGTGTGTGGTGCTGGGCTAATTTGTCCGCTACAACCCGAGATGTCACAAACACGCGTCATAATTCCGCGACATTTTCAACAAGAAACTCCGAGGGAAATTTAAAATTTTAATTTAGTAAACTAAACCGGCCGTATTGGCATGTGTTGCAATGTTAATATTTCATCATTGATGTATAAACTATCAGACTGCGTGGTCGGTAGTAGTGGGTTTCAGTAGGCCTTTAAATGGAAAAAAAAATAGTACCATCTGGTGGACAAATAAAAAAGAAAAGGCACGTATTTTAACCCAAAAATGCGGGATGAAAAGTTTAGTTCTTTTTGACTGAAGAACAGGAGGCCAGAAGGTCTTAAAAATGAAGTAAACGTCCCTAAAGGGTGTGTGAGGGTGGAGGAGGTACGTGGAAGAACGCAGTAGCATGTCACATCAGGCTGCTGCATGCTTTGAATGGGAAAAAATAGCACCATCTGGTGGACAAATAGAAAAGAAAAAGCACGTATTTGAACCCAAAATACGGGATGAAAGGTTTAGTGCTTTTTGACTGAAGAACAGGAAGCCAAAACGTCTTGAAAATGAAGTAAACGTCCCAAACGGGTGTGTGAGGGTGGAGGAGGTACGTGGAAGTACGCAGTAGCATGTCACGTCAGGCTGCTGCATGCTTTGAATGGGAAAAAATAACACCATCTGGTGGATGAATAGAAAAGAAAAGGCACGTATTTGAACCCAAAATACGGGATGGAAAGTTTAGTGCTTTTTGACTGAAGAACAGAAAGCCAAAAGGTCTTGAAAATGAAGTAAGTGTCCCTAAAGGGTGTGTGAGGGTGGAGGAGGTACGTGGAAGTACGCAGTAACATGTCACATCAGGCTGCTGCATGCTTTGAATGGGAAAATATAGCACCATCTGGTGGACAAATAGAAAAGAAAAGGCACGTATTTGAACCCAAAATACAGGATGGAAAGTTTAGTGCTTTTTGACTGAAGAACAGAAAGCCAAAAGGTCTTGAAAATGAAGTGTCCCTAAAGGGTGTGTGAGGGTGGAGGAGGTACGTGGAAGTACGCAGTAACATGTCACATCAGGCTGCTGCATGCTTTGAATGGGAAAATATAGCACCATCTGGTGGACAAATAGAAAACAAAAGGCCCGAATTTGATCCCAAAAATGCGGGATGAAAGGTTTAGTGCTTTTTGACTGAAGAACAGGAAGCCAAAAGGTCTTAAAAATGAAGTAAACGTCCCTAAAGGGTGTGTGAGGGTGGAGGAGGTACGTGGAAGTACGCAGTAGCATGTCACATCAAGCTGCTGCATGCTTTGAATGGGAAAAAATAGCACCATCTGGTGGACAAATAGAAAAGCAAAAGCACGTATATGAACCCAAAATACGGGATGGAAAGTTTAGTGCTTTTTCACTGAAGAACAGGAAGCCAAAAGGTCTTGAAAATGAAGTAAACGTCCCTAAAGGGTGTGTGAGGGTGGAGGAGGTACTTGGAAGAACGTCACGTCAGGATGATCCGTTGGCGGTCCAGATTAAAATGAGCTCACTGGTCGGCTCATTTCCATTCCCATCTGTCCTCTGACCTCCAGGAAGCGGCGAGCTGACATCCCGTCAGTCCTTGACGAGGCCGTCTGCCCGCTAACGTGTCAGTTTATTGGTGTTTGCAAGTCCCGCAGGTTTGGGTCCGTGTCCTTCATCGCCCGAGTCTCAACCATCCTCCATGTAACCCCCACACCTCCGCCCCAGAGACAAACGCCACCTTGCAGTGCACGCCGCCCGGCGTTTGTCCTCTGCTGGGACGGCGGTGTCAGGAGCTCCCAGGGGTCGTGGCCTCCATTCTCCCAGAGGTGACCCCATGTTCAAAAAGTGTCAGCTGGGGTTCTGTCATGGCCGACGTGCTCTAAAGATCTGCCGCCTCCTTTGTTCGAGGGTCCGGCCTTTCAGAGGCTGTGAAGTGCAGCCCTTTCTTTCTTTATGCCTTTTTTTTGTTGGAGGGCCTTGTTCCTTTCTTCTGGCCGCCAAGGCCCACGCTCTCACGGGCTGGGAAACCCGACGTCAGCGGGTTTTTTGTGTCTCATGGCGACAGGGAGGAGCTTTTAAAGAGGGGGTGTCCAAAAAAATTGATTTTTTTTTTGGAATGAATCGCGATTCATTAACAATGTATTATTATTAGAGATGTCCTATAATGGCTATTTTGCCGATATCCGATATTCTGATATTGTCCAACTCTTAATTACCGATTCCGTCGTGGAATTAACCCATTACTATGCCTAATTTTGTTGTGATGCCCCGCTGGATGCATTAAACAATGTAACAAGGTTTTCCAAAATAAATCAACTCAAGTCATGGAAAAAAAAAATGCTAACATGGCACTGCCATATTTATTATTGAAGTCACAAAGTGCATTATTTTTTTTCAACATGCCTCAAAACAGCAGCATGGAATTTGGGACATGCTCTCCCTGAGAAAGCATGAGGAGGTTGAGGAGGGGAGAAGTGGGTAGCGGGGGGTGTATATTGTAGCGTCCCGGAAGAGTTAGTGCTGCATGGGGTTCTGGGTATTTGTTCTGTTGTGTTTATGTTGTGCTACGGTGCGGATGTTCTGCCGAAATGTGTTTGTCATTCTTGTTTGGTGTGGGTTCACAGTGTGGCGCATATTTGTAACAGTGTTAAAGTTGTTTATACGGCCACCCTCAGTGTGACCTGTATGGCTGTTGACCAAGTATGCTTGGCATTCAGTTGTGTGTGTGAAAAGCCGTAGATGTTATGTGACTGGGCAGTGCCTTTAAGGTTTATTGGCGCTCTGTACTACTCTCTATGTCTGTGTATACAGCGTCGTTTTAAAAAGTCCTAAATTTTACCTTTTGAAACTGATACTGATCATTTTGAAACCGATACAGATTAATTACGATATTACATTTGAAAGCATTTATCGGCCGATGATATCGCCAGTCCAATATTAACCGACGTCCCTAATTATTATGTGTAATATAATTAGCATGGGCCTAATTTACTAAAGGTTTGCGTGTATTAAAACAAGTGCAAACTTGATAGCACGCGCAAAGTATGTACAAAGTGGATTGCGTCTGTTGAGTCTTTATTTAGTAAGTCAAAATATGGAAACGTCATTTTAAAAAACAGTTTTAAATTGAATTACATTTTTAAAGTTGGAACATTGTATGATGTAAAGTTGTAAACGCACATATTTTTCAAAGTTACTAAATATATTCGTGCCTTAGAACTTTCTACAGTATGGTATTTTGTTGAAAACTCACTTTTTTATTTATTCTTCAAATTGGGACGTATCCACACAATATGGACACATTGTTTTCTAATAAAATAAAAATACAAATCTATTACATTTTTAAAATTGGAAAATATTTTATATGTATTTTGTACATGTTGTGTAAAGTAAATGTTGTGGACTCACATATTATTCTAAGCTACTTAATTTTTTGTATACCTCCAAGCCAATAAGTGGACATGAAATTATAAATTGACTTTAAAACCATCCATCCATCCATTTTCTACCAAAATCCTTTTTTAAAAATATGTTTCCATATTTCCGTACTAACCCGCGTGATGTTAGGTTAATACATCCCAAGTTTACCAAAATAAAATAATAAGTATGAATGTTCTACACAATACAAATATATGCAACCCCAAAAAGGGACAAGCGGTAGGAAATGGATGGATGGATGGAAGTATTTAAGAATATGTGAATGTTCTACAAAATACAATTATAGAAAATTCCAGACAATTCTGAAGAGGCACGAAAAACCCTACAAAAATAATATATTATGTAAGTTGCAATATATGTGTTTACATTTTTACGTGATGTATTAAATATATTACAATTTTAGAAATTAAAAATGTATTTAAAACAACTTTTCCATATTTGTGCACTAACCTTAAACCCTGATGGGAAGTTAATACATCTCAATTTTAAACAAGAAAAAAGAAAACAAAAGTTTTTATTATAAATATGTAATTTTTTGACAAAATACAGTCGTAAAAAATTCCAGAAAATTCTCATGGGGCACAAAAAACCCTAAAAAAAAAAAAAATTAAGTAAGTTTGCAATATGTGTGTTTACAATTTTACGTAAATATGTTCCAATTTTAGAAATTAAACATTTATTTTTAAAAAAACTTTCCATTTTTGTGTACTAACCTTAAACCCTGATGGGAAGTTAATACGTCTCAATTTTAAAGAAGAAAAAAGAAGAACAAAGTTTTTATTATGAATATGTAATTTTTCGACGAAATACAGTCGTAGAAAATTCCAGAAAATTCTCAAGAGGCACGAAAAACCCTAAAAAAATAATAAATTAAGTAAGTTTGCAATATATGTGTGTCTACAATTTTACGTGATATATTAAATATGTTCCAATTTTGGAAATTAAAAATGTATTTTAAAAAACCTTTCCATATTTGTGTACTAACTTTAATCCCTGATGGGAGGTTAATACATATCAATTTTACGAAAATAAAATATTAATGTGTTTGTATAGGCTCCAGCGACCACCTTCGACCCCAAAAAGGGACAAGCGGATGGATGGATGGATGGAAGTATTTATGAATATGTAATTGTTCTACAAAATACAGTTATAGAAAATTCCAGAAAATTCTCAAGAGGCACAAAAAAGCCTTAAAAAAAGAACAAATTATGTAAGTTTGTAATATATGTGTGTTTACACTTTTTCGTGATATATTAAATATGTTCCAATTTTAGAAATTAAAATGTATTTAAAAAACCCTTTCCATATTTGTTTACTAACCTTAATCTCTGAAGGAAGATTAATACATCCCAATTTTACAACAAAAAAAAGGAAAAATAAAGTTTGTGTTATGAATATGTCAATTTTTGATGAAATACAGTTGTAGAAAATTCCAGAAAATTCTCATGAGGCACAAAAAACCTTAAAAAAAATAATAAATGAAGTTTGCAATATATGTGTTTACAATTTTATGTGATGTATTAAATATGTTCCAATTTTTGAAATTAAAAATGTATTTAAAAAAAAACTTTACATATTTGTGTACTAACCTTAATCCGTGATGGGAAGTCAATACATCTCATTTTTACACACACACACACACAAAAAAAAGTTTGTATTACGAATGTCAATTTTCAACAAAATACAGTCGTAGAAAATGCCAGAAAATTCCCAAGAGGCATGAAAAACTCTAAAAATAATAATAAATTGAGTAAGTTTGCACTATGTGTTTACAAATTTATGTGATGTATTTATGAATACATCACATAAATATGTTCCAATTTTACAAATTAAAAATATAAAATTAAAAACCTTTCCATATTTGTGCACTAACCTTAATTCCTGAAGGGAGGTTAACACATCTCAATTTTACAAAAAAAAAAAAAAAAAATTGTATTATGAATATGTCCATTTTCGACAAAATACAGTTGTGAAAAATTCCCAAAAAATCTCATGAGGCACAAAAAAAGCTAAAAGTGATATCATGTGCAAAGATAAGAGTCATGGTTAGTTTTTTTTTATTGAATTAATAATATTTAATCAATCATAATGTATCTTTGTAACTATCAGCCTTTAACCCCAAGGCCTCAAAAGGCTTCACAAACCACATTCCCTTAACTGAACCCACATACGGGCAAGGAAAAACTCCAAAAGCCGGAAATGTAAGAAAATCGAATCAATTCCCGGACGTGTGGCGGATGATTGGTGTTGATCAAATCATCTATTTCTCCCCGATCACCTCTCGATTGGGAGCGCTGTGATTAAGAGTCAGGCCCATCTGGTGCGGAGACAGGAAATCCCAGTCTGCATCTGCCGCTGGCGGAGATGCTAAGCCGCCGCAGTCAAGGGCTGCCGGGGTGTTTGGTGGCGGGGTTGAAATGCCGATAATCCCGCCTAACTCCTGGAATGCGGCGCGCATCCCGACCTGGGAAACAAGAGACGGGACTCAGACAGGCTTTACATCATCAGGCTGGTGGAAGCCGTAAGCGTCCCCTATGGAATGCAGTAATTAGAGCGTGCAGCGGATGATAAGATGCAGGGAACCCCGCCAGCGCTCCAGTTGCACGTATCTGTTCCTTGTTTACATCGGACACCAGCAGGGGTTCCGAGGGGGCCATCACACCCGTCCGCAGGTCTGGCCTGGACCAGCATTTCTAAAAAAAGATACTTGAGTGTTTATGTTTGTTTTTGTTTTTTTTGTCAGCCGACAATGGACGTTACTTACAAAGTAACGCTACTTGTACGATATCATTACTTACACCCGTGTTTTTCAACCACTGTGCCGCGTGAGATCCAGTCTAGTGTGCCGTGGGAGATGATCTAATTTCACCTATTTGGATTAAAAATATTTTTTGCAAAACAGTAATTATAGTCTGCAAATTGTGTTGTTGTTGAGTGTCAGTGCTGTCTAGAGCTGGGCAGAGTAACCGTGTAATACTATTCCATATCAGTAGGTGGCAGCCGGTAGCTAATTGCTTTGTAGAAACAGCGGGAAGCAGGGTGCAGGTAAAAAGGTGTCTAATGCTTAAACGAAAAGTAAACAAAAAGTGAGTGCCCCTAAGGAAAAGCATTGAAGCTTAGGGAAGGGGATGCCGAGCTAAACTAAAACTGAACTGTCTGCAAAGTAAACAAAAACACAATTCTGGACGACAGCAAAGACTTACTGTGGAGCAAAGACAGCGTCCACAATGTACATCAGAACGTGACATGACAATCAACAATGTCCCCACAAAGAAGGGTTGAAGACCACTGAAATAGTCCTGATTGCGAAAACAAGGTAGATGTGGGAAATATCGCTCAGAGGAAGACATGAAACTGCTGCAGAAAAATATCAAAACAAGAGAAAAAGCCACCAAAATAGGAGCGCAAGACAAGAACTAAAACACGACACACAGGAAAACAGCAAAACGCTCCAAATAAGTCACCTACTTTGAGACAAGGCTCTTTTGATGCATGCTTGGTTGTGGTTTAAAGTCATATCCAACAATTGCGACATCGTCTTTTTACTGTCAACTGAGTTTCGTTTTTTTTTTTTTTTTTCTGCTAGTGATGTGCCTCCGGATTTATTCAACGCAAAAAATGTGCCTTTGCTCAAAAAAGGTTGGAAAAACACTGACTTACACGATGTACTTGTGCATTATCACTACAAATACATTACTAATTTGCATTTATTTTACACTGAAAGAAGTCACTGATAGCTCGATCCAGGTTCCTTGTTAGGACACCTATTATTGTCGGTATAGCTCGGTTGATAGAGTGGCCGTGCCAGCAACTTGAGGGTTCCAGGTTCGATTCCCGCTTCTGCCATCCTAGTCACTGCCGTTGTGTCCTTGGGCAAGACACTTGACCCACCTGCTCCCCAGTGCCACCCACACTGGTTTAAATGTAACTTCAATCAATCAATCAATCAACGTTTATTTATATATCCCTAAATCACAAGTGTCTCAAAGGGCTGCACAAACCACAACGACATCCTCGGTAGGGCCCACATAAGGGCAAGGAAAAACTCACCCCAGTGGGACGTCGGTGACAGTGACTATGAGAAACCTTGGAGAGGACCGCATATGTGGTCACCCTGCCCCCCATATAAATATAATTCACTTCACTTCACTTTTTCAGACTATAAGCTCCTACTTTTTTTTCCTACGCTTTGAACCATGCGGCTTATAAAACAGTGTGGCAAATTTATGGATTTTTCTTCACCAATGACTAGAGATGTCAGATAATGGCTTTTTTTTTTTGCCGATATCCGATATTCCGATATTGTCCAACTCTTAATTACCGATTCCGATATCAACCGATACCGATATATACAGGCGTGGAATTAACACATTATTATGCCTAATTTTGTTGTGATGCCCCGCTGGATGCATTAAACAATGTAACAAAGTTTTCCAAGCAACGTTTGTAAGTTTTGCAATATAACTAAAACTGTTTATACTTACCAAACCGTTCCGTGTCTGATGTGTATAGGAGTGTCTTCATGCATATTTGTATGAGCTATCATAATCTAATCAAGCCACCGTCGTTATCCATCCATCCATCTTCTTGCGCTTATCCGAGGTCGGGTCGCGGGGGCAGCAGCCTAAGCAGGCTAAGGCTGCTTAGACTTCCCTCTCCCCAGCCACTTTGTCCCAGGCCAGCCGGGAGACATAGTCTTGCTAACGGAGGCATTTGGGTGGCATCCTGACCAGATGCCCGAACCATTTCATCTGGCTCCCCTCGATGTGGAGGAGCAGCGGTTTTATTCTGAGCTCCTCACGGATTACAGAGTTTCTCACCCTATCGCTCAGGGTGAGCCTCGCCACCTGGCAGAGGAAACTCATTTCGGCCGCTTGTACCCGTGATCTTGTCCTTTCGGTCATAACCCAAAGCTCATGACCATGGGTGAGGATGGGAACGTAGATCGACCGGTGAATTGAGAGCTTTGCCTTCCGGCTCAGCTCCTTCTTCACCACAACGGATCGATACAGTGTCCGCATAACTGAAGACGCCTGCTGGCGTCGTTAGCATTAGCAAAAAGGCTAACATGTTTACAAGTGTATGTGTTAGTATTATTCATTTACGATGGCATTGTTTTTTGTATTGTTTCAGTTTCACAAACTCCTCAGTAAATTCAACAAAAAGCCAACATGGAGTTATTGAGTCTGTTTAGCTGATTGGAGAGCTAGCTTTCGCAGCCAGTGGGTCCGTGTTGACGACTTCTGTTTTGTTTGATCAACCGTTTTACTGCCCTGTCACAGACAACCATTAAGGTATGTTAAAAGCGCTAAATCAGATCCCTAAAGCCGCACCGGCTGTGTTGGAGATGAGATGTAGAGCAGAAGCAGGCCCAGTTGGTGCCATATGACAGATCGGCAAGCGGTCTCTTGCCTGCAGTCCGCCCACCGACCACCTCCAAAGCCGGGCTGCAGGAGGATTAGCTCACGCGGCTAAAGCAAACAGACTGCTCGGTGTTCAGACGGCTTTCGGGCCAAATCTTGTTTATGCCTCCTGTTTGTCATGGCGCCCATCAGCAGCGAGGTCGGGCTTCACGTCTCGCTGGTGCCAAGCATCGTGCATGGAACATAAAAAAATAAAAAAAAGGAATGTTTGGAAGATTTGCGTTGCATGACTGCCCTGTTATTTAGGGTATCCGTAATTAGTTTTGGGATTACGGTCACTATTTAGGCTCCGCCCACTTAAGAGGATGCAGTAAGGGAGATGAAACTGATTGTTGTAACGTAAACACAACAACTGGTACCCTTTAGTGCACTTTAAAGCCTTTCTCTAATATTTTATATTTGTCTTAACATTTTGTGTAAATAAGGATTGTGTGCCACTAATTCTGCCTAGCAACAGGCAGGAGGTTAAAAAGTCTAAACAATTTCAAAGCTATCTATAATAAAAAGATAGCGATATTTAATATTGTGTATTTGATATTTCATGCAGAGAGGTGATTACATTGCCAACTTGATACATTTTGCCATTAAAACATCATAGTGGTAATAATTGTGCTCCACAAATTCTGCCTAGCAACAGGCAGGAGGAAAAAAAATCTTAACAATTCTAAACCTATCCATAATAAAAACATAGTAATATTTAAAAATGTGTATTTGATATTTCATGCCGAGTGGTGATCATATTGGCAACTTGATCAATTTTGCCATTAAAATATCTAAGCGGTCGCAACATAATAATTGTGCTCCATAAATTCTGCCTAGCAACAGGCAGGAAAAATATATCTAATACATATCACTGGCACATACAGTATTTTATATTTAATACAGAATATTAACGCAATCCCCAAATGGAAATGTACAAAAAAAAATTCTGGTTTCATGGTCTTGTGCAGCATTTTCTTTACTGGGTTGTGATCCACATATTCTGCCTAGCAACAGGCAGGAGGAAAAAAAGTGTAAACAATTCTAAAGCTTTCCATAATAAAAAGATAGCAATATATTAACATGTGTATTTATGTCATTTTTGTCATTATGAAAATGGCCACATCAAAGCAAGTACCAGCGGGCGCTAAAAAAGAAAAGATTTGTGTTGAAACAATGCTCGCTGTCTGACTACAATGGCGGACCCGCGCAAAGCTGTTGAGGTAAAACTTTACCATATATGAATATATACGCTGATGTTATGTTTTTGTGGTGATTTTTGTCATTATGAAAATGGCCACATCAAAGGCCAGTACCAGCGGATGCTAAAAAAGAAAGGATTTGTGTTGAAACAATGCTCGCTGTCTGACTACAATGGCGGACTCGTGCAAAGCTATTGAGGTAAAACTTTACCATATATGGATATATACGCTGATGTTATGTTTTTGTGGTGATTTTTGTCATTATGAAAATGGCCACATCAAAGGCCAGTACCAGCTGACGCTAAAAAAGAAAGGATTTGTTTTGAAACAATGCTCGCTGTTTGACTACAATGGCGGACTCGCGCAAATCTATTGGGGTAAAGCGTTACCATATATGGATATATTCGCTGATGTTATGTTTTTGTGGTGATTGTTCTCATTATCAAAATCGCCACAACAAAGGCCAGTACCAGGGGACGCCAAAAAATAAAGGATTTGTGTTGAAACAAGGCTTGCTGTCTGACTACAATGGCGGACTCACGCAAAGCTATGGAGGTAAAACTTTACCATATATGGATATATGCGCTGATGTTATGTTTTTGTGGTGATTTTTGTCATTATGGAAATGGCCACATCAAAGGCCAGTACCAGCGGATGCTAAAAAAGAAAGGATTTGTTTTGAAACAATGCTCGCTGTCTGACTACAATGGCGGCCTCGCGCAGAGCTATGGAGGTAAAACTTTACCATATATGGATATATACGCTGATGTTATGTTTTTGTGGTGATTTTTGTCATTATGAAAATGGCCACATCAAAGGCCAGTACCAGCAGATGCTAAAAAAGACAAATAGTTGTGTTGAAACAATGCTCGCTCTCTGACTACAATGGCGGCCTCGCGCAATGCTATTGGGGTAAAACTTTACCATATATGGATATATTCGCTGATGTTATGTTTTTGTGGTGATTTTTGTCATTATTAAAATGGCCACATCAAAAGCCAGTACCAGTGGACGCTAGAGTAGAAAGGATTTGTCTTGAAACAATGCTTGCTGTCTGACTACAATGGCGGACTCGTGCAAAGCTATTGAGGTAAAACTTTACCATATATGGATATATTCGCTGATGTTAGGTGTTTGTGATTTTATGTTTTTATGGAAATGGTCACATCAAAGGCCAGTACCAGCGGACGCTAAAAAAGAAAGGATTTGTGTTGAAACAATGCTCGCTGTCTGACTACTATGGCGAACTTGCACAATGTTATTGGGGTAAAACTTTACCATATATGGATATATTCGCTGATGTTATGTCATTTTTGTCATTATGAAAATGGCCACATCAAAGACAAGTTGTTGTGTTGAAACAATGCTCGCTGTCTGACACGTATTTTATAAATGGTGATGATGGCGATTATATAACGCTGAGTGGACACTTGGGGCAATCCAAGAACAGTCAATTAGGAACTGGGCGCTGCAGGGGAGGCTTTCGGGGGTTGAACTCCTTCTCACACTTGGCCGATGCCTGGTGTGGTACGTCGTGGACATCTCCAGCTGGGGCTTTTATTTTTAGGCCCGTCTTTTTAAGTCTCGAAGCCTGTGTTTGGTGTCTGCAGAAGCATCCCCGATGTGGGCCGTGCGTGCGCTGTGGGTTTTGTGCGCGAGTGGGCAGGTGCGCGGCCGACAGACTGAAGTCCTGGCGCTTTCGGAGTCTGCCGCCGACAGTGTACGGCGTTTGATTGGAGGGCGGCTGCGGTTGCTAAGCAGAGCTGCTCTCAGTGTGCTAAATAAGAACTCAAAGGGAAGCGCAGCAGAGCAGACACACACACGCGCAGCATATGTATGCTACGCCATGCATGCACAGACCTCAAACTGCATGGACCTCTTACAGTAGAGACCTCACCCATACCGTGGCTTCGCCAGTCTCCTCCTCCTCCTCAGCGCTCCTCCACACTTCATCACGCACTCTTTTCCCTGCGGCCCAGCTCGCCTCCCCTTCACAGAGACCGCTCACCCCCTCCGCTTGACATGGGGCCGACCCTGTAGGACATAGTTACGTACTGCGCTGCGGACCTGGGCCCTCCTCCTACTGAAGCGCACGCCCCCTCGCTCTGCTGCCTACTACCTCCACTCTCACTGGCCTACATACCGAGGAGGGATGGAGAGCGTTTTACATGCCAAGAAGGAAGAAGCAAACACGCTCTAATGACGTTGTTATGCAGTTTATTATTAATATCACATGGCCAACAATCCATCCAATGATGACCTCATTCCTATTTAGTGTCCTCCAGTAATCACCGGTACGCTAAATACCGTATTTCCTTGAATTGCCGCCGGGGCGCTAATTAATTTCATCAATCAATCAATGTTTATTTATATAGCCCCAAATCACAAATGTCTCAAAGGACTGCACAAATCATTACGACTACGACATCCTCGGAAGAACCCACAAAAGGGCAAGGAAAACTCACGCCCAGTGGGCAGGGAGAATTCACATCCAGTGGGACGCCAGTGACAATGCTGACTATGAGAAACCTTGGAGAGGACCTCAGATGTGGGCAACCCTCCCCCTCTAGGGGACCGAAAGCAATGGATGTCGAGCGGGTCTAACATTATACTGTGGAAGTTCAATCCATAGTGGCTCCAACACAGCCGCGAGAGTTCAGTTCAGAGCGGATCCAAGACAGCAGCGAGAGTCCCGTCCACAGGAGACCATCTCAAGCGGAGGCGGATCAGCAGCGTAGAGATGTCCCCAATCGATACAGGCGAGCGGTCCATCCTGGGTCCCGACGAGCGGTTCATCCTGGGTCTCGACTCTGGACAGCCAGTACTTCATCCATGGTTATCGGACCGGACCCCCTCCACTAGGGAGGGGGGGACATAGGAGAAAGAAAAGAAGCGGCAGATCAACTGGTCTAAAAAGGAGGTATATTTAAAGGCTAGAGTATACAGATGAGTTTTAAGGTGAGACTTAAATGCTTCTACTGAGGTAGCATCTCGAACTGTTACCGGGAGGGCATTCCAGAGTACTGGAGCCCGAACGGAAAAAGCTCTATAGCCCGCAGACTTTTTTTGGGCTCTAGGAATCACTAATAAGCCGGAGTCTTTTGAACGCAGATTTCTTGCCGGGACATATGGTACAATACAATCGGCAAGATAGGCTGGAGCCAGACCGTGTAGTATTTTATACGTAAGTAGTAAAACCTTAAAGTCACATCTTAAGTGCACAGGAAGCCAGTGCAGGTGAGCCAGTACAGGCGTAATATGATCAAACTTTCTTGTTCTTGTCAAAAGTCTAGCAGCCGCATTTTGTACCAACTGTAATCTTTTAATGCTAGACATGGGGAGACCCGAAAATAATACGTTACAGTAATCGAGGCGAGACGTAACAAACGCATGGTAATGATCTCGGCGTCTTTAGTGGACAAAATGGAGCGAATTTTAGCGATATTACGGAGATGAAAGAAGGCCGTTTTAGTAACGCTTTTAATGTGTGACTCAAATTTAAAACCTCTTCTCACTCCGGCGCTTACCAAAGACGCGTGGTAAAATTAAGCATGCGCTAATTATTTAAAAACCTCTTTTCACTCCCGCACTTACCAAAGGCATGCAGTAAAAATTTGAATGTGATGTAAGCTTGGACATTAAATCCTACTGAATAGCTCTTAAAGGCCTACTGAAACCCACTACAACTATTTTAAGCCCGTCTTTTTAAGTCTCGAAGCCTGTGCTCGATGTCTGCAGAAGCATCCCGATGTGCGTTGTGGGTTTGAGCGTGAGTGGGCAGGTGCGCGGCCGACAGACTGAAGTCCTCGCGCTTTCGGAGTCTGCCGGATTTAAGGTCCAAGCTTACATCACACTCAAATTAAATCCTACTGAATAGCTCTTAATGGCCTACTGAAACTTGCTAATACCGACCACGCAGTCTGATAGTTTATATATCAATGATGAAATATTAACGTTGCAACACATGCCAATACGGCCTTCTTAGTTGACTAAATTGCAATTTTAAATTTCCCGCTGAGTTTCTTGTTGAAAACGTCGCAGAATGATGACGTCACGGACTGTAGAGGACATATTAGCGCAGCACCGTTTGCGGCTAAAAGTCGTCTCTTTTTATCGCGCAATTAAATAGTGTTCTGGACATCTGTGCTGCTGAATCTTTTGCAATTTGTTCAATTAATAATGGAGAAGTCAAGGTAGAAAGATGGAGTTGGGAAGCTTTAGCCTTTAGCCACACAAACACACGGTGATTCCTTGATCAGAGCGGTCAAGCGAACATGGTTACCGACCACTTGTCAACCGGCAGGTTTTCGGTGAGAAAATTGTGGTATAAAGTCGCCTAAATATATATATATATATATATATATATATATATATATATATATATATATATATATATATACACATAGTCAAGGTCAAAGGTTTACATACACTTGTATAGAACATAAGGTCATGGCTGTCTTGAGTTTTCAATCATTTCTACAACTTTTATTTTTTTGTGATAGAGTGATTGGAGCACATACTTGTTGGTCAAAAATAATATCCAGGAAATGTGGTTCTTTTGTGAATTTATTATGGGTCTACTGAACATGTGAGCAAATCTGCTGGGTCAAAAGTATACATACAGCACTGTTAATATTTGCTTACATGTCCCTTGGCAAGTTTCACTGCAATAAGACGCTTTTGGTAGCCATCTACAAGCTTCTGCTTGAATTTTTGACCATTCTTCTTGACAAAATGGGTGCAGTTGAGCTAAATTTGTTGGTTTTCTGACATGGACTTGTTTCTTCAGCATTGTCCACACGTTTAAGTCAGGACTTTGGGAAAGCCATTCTAAAACCTTAATTCTACCCTGATTTAGCCATTCCTTTACCACTTTCGACTCGTGTTTGGGATCATTGTCATGTTGGAACACCCATCTGCGCCCAAGACCAAACCTCCGGGCTGATGATTTTAGGTTGTCCTGAAGAATTTGGAGTTAATCCTCCTTTTTCACTGTCCCATTTACTCTCTGTAAAACACCAGTTCCATTGGCAGCAAAACAGGCCCAGAGCATAATACTACCACCACCATGCTTGACGGTAGGTGGGGTGTTCCTGGGATTAAAGGCCTCCCCTTTTCTCCTCCAAACATATTGCTGGATATTGTGGCCAAACAGCTGAAATTTTGTTTCATCTGACATCACATAGACAAAGATAAGACCTTCTGGAGGAAAGTTCTGTGGTCGTAAATATATATATATATATATATATATATCATATATATATATATATATATATATATATTTAGACCAGGGGTCGGCAACCAGCGGCTCCGGAGCCGCATGCGGCTCTTTGGCCGCTCTGATGCTGCTCAGCTGCATAATCGCCGACCCCACCGATTGTTACGGGGGGTTTCCGGATTTTGGTGCCTCTCCCGGACATCTTCCGTGGTCAACATTCTCTGATTTTCACTCGGACTACAATAATAAGGCGTGCCGTGATGGTCTTACTTTTAACGTCCTCTACAACATGTCATCGCGCCCGCCTTTACACCATGCTATCTGCGTGCCGGCCGGACGCATGCATCTCGCTGCTTCTATTATCACACATATGAGATTGCAAGGCATATAGTCAACAGCCATACAGATTACACTGAAGGTCGTGATATAAACAACTTTAACACTCTTACTAATGTGCGTCACACTGTGAACCCACACCAAACAAGAATGACAAACACATTTCGGGAGAACATCCTCACAGTAACACAACATAAACGCAACATAACGATTACCCAGAATACCATGCATCCATGACTATTCCAGGATATATTATACAATTACTGTCACACCTATGGGCCATGGTTTGTTTTGTCATGTTATGTTTAGATTTTGGACATTCAGTCACGTTTTGCACTTCCTGGTTTTGTTTGTTTCCATGCCAACTCATTACTTTTCACCTGTCATGTCACGTCCCTGTTCTCAGCCTCACACCTGTTTTCACTAATGATCATAGCTATTTAAATCACTCTTTTTCTTGTCTTCGTGCTGGGATCTTCTCACACTCGCACGCACCCTACCCATGCTGTTCAAACCTTCACGTCCTCGTCCACAGTTTCATGCCGAGTAAGTTTATGTATTTATGCCACAGTGCTAGTTTTGTTTTGTTTGTATATAGTCATGCCATCGTGCTGTTTCTGTTCATAGTTCATTCATGCCAATCGAGCAAGTGTTTTTGTTTCCTGTTTATATTTTGTAGCCAAGTTTTATACCTCCTTGTGAGCGCCCTTAGTTTGATTATTTTTGATTATAGTGTTTAAATAAAAAAAAAACATGTACCTGAATTCACGCCTGGCTCGTTCTGTAATCCCGCTGCGTCGAAGGAGCACACACCATCCATGTCCAAGCCAAGTTATGACAATTACACACTAGCGAGGTGTAATTGTTATGTTGCGTTTATGTTGTGTTACTGTGAGGATGTTCCCCCGAAATGTGTTTGTCATTCCTGTTTGGTGTGGGTTCACAGTGTGGCGCATATTAGTACGAGTGTTGAAGTTGTTTGTATCACAACCTTCAGTGTGACCTGTATGGCTGTTGACTATATACCTTGCAGTCGTGTACGTGTATCAGCGGAAGCCACGTACAACATGTTACTGGGCTGGCAAGCTGTTTTGTACATGTTGTAGAAGGCGTCAAAGGCAATGGCTTCAGAGCACGGGCTTATTATTGTTATCTGGGTGACCATCAGCAGATATTAGCTAGAATGTTTGCGGCTCCCATTATCTTCTTTACTTTGAGAATTTGGTCGAAATGGCTCTTTGAGTGGTAAAGGTTGCCGACCCCTGTTATATACCCATAATAAATTCATCAAAGAACCACATCATGGATGTTTTTTGTGACCAACAAGTATGTGCTCCAATCACTCTATCACAAAAAAACAGAGTTGTAGAAACGATTGGAAACTCAAGAAAACCATGACATTATGTTCTTTACAAATGTATGTAGACTTTCGACCACGGCTGTATGCGAACGTGTGGTTTTGTCGTGCATCGTCGTTTGGTCAGCACGACCTCAAAAGCATCCATTTTTACGAGCCTGTTAAATGACGTCCTCTCGCCTCTTCGCTGCCAACACTTTGGAAATGTCACCGCGACAAGTTGTTTTTTGGCGTTGTTGGTGAACTGTCCTGGTTGGAAAAGCTCCCCATGCGACATTGTCAGCAGGTGCCCGTATCGAATGAATTCCGCACTGCTGTCCCAGCAGTTGCAGTCATGGTTTTTTCGGGGGGTGGGGGGGGTGTATTACAGTCACCTCGTGATCTGCCATGCTCGCCCTTTGTCGCCGCATCATCTGGTCACCGCCGCGGTATCCTAGCACCTGCGGCCACGCTCTCAAACCTGCGATCCACATTGATAGA
>NC_084612.1:66101943-66131943 GCF_033978795.1 Nerophis ophidion
AAGGCTGCATAAAGCCAAAGCTGTGTACGGGTGTCAGTCTGCTTTTTTCTCCTCTTAGCTGAGAGTTTTGGGTTGGGCAGCCACGCCTATGCTCTGCTGGGTCGCCTGCAGTTGGAGATGCAGGCTGCGGCTCCTCTAAAAAAAAAAAAAAAAATCACATTATTTCCCATACGTGTTCACACAAACATCTATTAGATGTTTGGTTGGACCCAAACAGGATGCTTACTGTACAAGTGTTGGATTATAAGGCCCTGGACGAAGGGCGTGTCCGCAGTTTCGATCAGGAATCCTCCTTCCTTTCCATCGACTCCTTATCATCGTTGTCATTAGCGTGGTGTTATTTCAACTTGTGTTTCTTTAGCATGTCTCAGTGGAATGTAGGCTTTTTTTTTTTTTTTTTCGTATACAGGAAATCTGCAAGCCATCAGTATGCAACACTGTTGAACATGTACATTCCAGCCTCACTGTGGTTTGCAATGGGCGAGAAGCAGGAGGAGAGAAAAAAAAAAAAAAACATCTGCGAAGGCATCGCTGATCCTTCATCAGGCAGGACTTGATGGTAGACTGCAGCGTGGCTGGCTACACGGGCGTCATTACCTCTGCAGCAGCTTTGTTCTCTCTCTCTCTCTCTCCCCCCCCTCTCTCTCGCTGGTCTTCGGCTTGAAATCGGAGAATATGAGCAGAAGTGCTGAGGCGGCGCTTTTTGCCGAGCTTGCCCACAACTACTCAAACACACCGACCGAGCAACCCCTCCGGCCCCCTTCTTCATTTTCTTGTCTGCATATTCCAGAGCACCGCAAACTACTTTGGAATCTTCTCCCTGCTTTGCTACCAACCAATACTGTAACCCAGGGGTCGGGAACCTTTTTGGCTGAGAGAGCCACGAAAACCAAATATTTAAAAATGTATTTCTGTGAGAGCCATATAATATTTTTTAACACTGAATACAACTAAATGTGTGCATTTTTAGGTAAGACCAACATGTTTGGAGTATAATAAATCCCTCATTTGTTTTAAGAAGATTCTTATACTGAAGTTAACCAATAATAAATCAAATACTTCTTACCATTAATGCGAGTTGTTCAACAAGTCTGGTAGAAAACGGATGGATGGATAAAATGCATGAGAATGTTTTGTATTTTGAACGTTATTTTTAGCTCTGTGCTTACTAGCGGAATTATTAGTAATTATCGTGTTAAGCCAGGGGTGTCCAAACTTTTTCCACTGAGGGCCGCACACTGAAAAATCAGAGCAAGCGGGGGCCATTTTCATAATTTTGATTTTAAAAACCAATACAATATATGTATAAAAATATAAATTTAGGCCTCCACTCAGTTATGATCCCAGGGACCCCAAAGGGTTTTGGTCCAAAAAAATATTAAAAATGTGTCATTATTCAGTATTATAATTTTTATTATTATGCAAGTTTTAAATCTCTAGATCAGTGGATCTCAAATGGGGGTACGCGTACCCCTGGGGGTACTTGGAGGTATGCCGAGGGGCACGTGAGATTTTTTAAAAATATTCTGAATATAGCAACACTTTAAAAATCCTTTATATATATATTTATTGAATAATACTTCAACAAAATAAGAATGTAATTTCATAAACTGTGAAAAGAAATACAACAATGCAATATTCAGTGTTGACAGCTACATTTTTTTGTGGACATGTTCCATAAATATTTATGTTAAAGATTTCTTTTTTTGTGAAAAAATGTTTAGAATTAAGTTGATGAATCCAGATGGATCTCTATTACAATCCCCAAAGAGGGCACTTTAAGTTGATGATTACTTCTATGTGTAGAACTATTTATTTATAACTGAATCACTTGTTTATTTTTCAACAAGTTTTTAGTTATTTTTGTATCTTTTTTTACAAATAGTTCCAGAAAGACCACTACAAATGAGCAATATTTTGCACTGTTATACAATTTAATAAATCAGAAACTGATGACATAGTGCTGTATTTTACTTCTTTATCTCTTTTTTTCAACCAAAAATGCTTTGCTCTGATTGGGGGTACTTGAATCAAAAACATGTTCACAGGGGGTACATCTCTGGAAAAAAAGGTTGAGAACCACTGCTCTAGATCAACATTAGAAAAAAAAAATGGAAAAAACACAAAATATGCCCTATTTTCACCCAATAACTTTTTTAGGTGGGATATTTGAGATTATATAATAATTGGAGCCTTAATTTTGGATTTTGATTCATTATTATTTTTTGAGCAATGACACTTAAAAACAAATCACACTAAAATAATTGGGGATCCAAAAGTGTCCTACTTATTAAAGTGTTAAAAAAGAAATTATACATTTTTTTTTACTGTTTACTTTTAGCACAATAATCTCGAGATCAACTTCAGATATATCCGTCAATTTTAAGTTCTATTGTTGTTTATGTTTTGTTTGTTTTAGGCCCTTCTTTAAAAAAAAAAAACAGCTCAGTTTTTTATATGGTAAAACACAAAATATGCAAACATTTTCCCCCCAAAATATGTCAAAGTGGAATATTTCATGTGATGTAATCGAACCCTTGTATAGGTCAATAATTCAAAATTACATTGATTTTGATTCATTATTCTTTTTTAAAGAAAGAAACAGCCTGCATGGCAGCTTTGTGTTATAAGAGTAAGCATGGCAACAATTTCTTGTTACTTTTCACTTGTTTGCTCTTTTATACCACTTTTTATGTTTTTAATTTTATTTTAAATTGTATTCTTAAAATGTGCCGTGGGGCCGTTAAAAAATGACCCGCGGGCCGCACTTTGGACAGCCCTGTGTCAAGCAATGTCAGCTAAGATTTATCTGAGAGCCAGATGAAGTCATCAAAAAAGCCACATCTGGCTCTAGAGTCATAGGTTCCCTACCCCTGCTGTACCCCAACACCCCCCGTTACCCCCGTACTGACCAAACACCCCTACTTCCGCCAAGAAGGGCGTTAAAAACGGAGAGCGCCGGGAGGACAGTAAAAGTTTATCGCCGCTAATAACGTCGTTTTGTAATGGCTCGCGCAGCCACGCCAGGGGTCGCCTGGAGGTCATGTGGGGGATAGAACGGTCCGACTCTGACCGGAAGAAGGGAGGAAGGGGGGGCAAACAAAACAGGTTGTGTGAGGTGAGCCAAGTTGCCATTCAAACAAAAGATCCATCCATCTTCCTCCGCCTATCCGAGGTCGGGTCGCGGGGGCAGCAGCATAAGCAGGGAAGCTCAGACTTCCCTAACCCCAGCCACTTAGTCCCAGGCCAGCCGGTATTAATAGTCAATGTGTCCTGGGTCTTTCCCCAAGGCTTCCTACCAGTCGAACGTGCCCGAAACACCTCCCTAGGGAGGCGTTCAGGTGGCATCCTGACCAGATGCCCGATCCACCTCATCTGGCTCCTCTCCATGTGGAGGAGCAGCGGCTTTGCTTTGAGCTCCTCCCGGATGACAGAGCTTCTCACCCTATCTCAGGGGTCGGCAACCCAAAATGTTGAAAGAGCCATATTGGACCAAAAAGACAAAAACAAATCTGTCTGGAGCCGCAAAACAAATTTAAAAGCCATATTACATACAGATAGTGTGTCATGAGATATAAATTGAATTAAGAAGACTTAAAGGAAACTATTTATTCTTAAATATAGCTACAAATGAGGCATAATGATGCAATATGTACATATAGCTAGCCTAAACTGCATGTTAGCATCGATTTGCTTGCAGTCATGCAGTGACCAAATATGTCTGATTAGCACTCCACACAAGTCAATAACATCAACAAAACTCACCTTTGTGCATTCAGTGTTTCCCACAGGTCAGGCATCTATTTGTGGTGGTGTGGTCGGGCGGCGGGGGGGGGTTAGGGGGGTGATGACCAAGAAGAACGCGAAGTTGGACTATAATTACAACACTTTATGTACATGGAGGAGACCCTGCCCCAAGTGGAGGAGTTCAAGTACCTAGGAGTCTTGTTCACGAGTTGGGGAAGAGTGGATCGTGAGATCGACAGGCGGATCGGTGCGGCGTCTTCAGTAATGCGGACGTTGTACCGATCCGTTGTGGTGAAGAAGGAGCTGAGCCGGAAGGCAAAGCTCTCAATTTACCGGTCGATCTACGTTCCCATCCTCACCTATGGTCATGAGCTTTGGGTCATGACCGAAAGGATAAGATCACAGGTACAAGCGGCCGAAATGAGTTTCCTCCGCCGTGTGGCGGGGCTCTCCCTTAGAGATAGGGTGAGAAGCTCTGCCATCGAGGAGGAACTCAAAGTAAAGCCGCTGCTCCTCCACATCGAGAGGAGCCAGATGAGGTGGTTCGGGCATCTGGTCAGGATGCCACCCGAACGCCTCCCTAGGGAGGTGTTTAGGGCACGTCCAGCTGGTAGGAGGCCACGGGGAAGACCCAGGACACGTTGGGAAGACTATGTCTCCCGGCTGACCTGGGAACGCCTCGGGATCCCCCGGGAAGAGCTAGACGAAGTGGCTGGGGAGAGGGAAGTCTGGGCTTCCCTGCTTAGGCTCTTGCCCCCGCGACCCGACCTCGGATAAGCGGAAGATGATGGATGGATGGATGGATATGTACATATTTATATAATATTTACATATTTATATAATATGTAACTACAAGCTCCATTCACAGACAGAGTCCCATCGCTTTTATGAGCGGTCGAGCGAGTCAAAAGCCGGAAAAAAATTAAATAAATTAATTATTTTATTTTTATTTTTTTTATTTGTGGTGGCCGTAATTCTTTCGTGGCGGGCCGCCACAAATAAATGAATGTGTGGGAAACCCTGGCATTCACGCACAACGTTAAAGGCCTACTGAAATGAGATTTTCTTATTTAAACGGGGATAGCAGGTCCATTCTATGTGTCATACTTGATCATTTCGCGATATTGCCATATTTTTGCTGAAAGGATTTAGTAGAGAACATCGAGGATAAAGTTTGCAACTTTTGGTCGCTGATAAAAAAAGCCTTGCCTGTACCGGAAGTAGCAGACGATGTGCGCGTGACGTCACGGGTTGTGGAGCTACTCACATCTGAACATTTTTTACAATCATGGCCACCAGCAGCGAGAGCGATTCGGATCGAGAAAGCGACGATTTCCCCATTCATTGGAGTGAGGATGAAAGGTTTGTGGATGAGGAAAGTAAGAGTGAAGGACTACAAAAAAAAAAAGGACTACAGTGGGAGCGATTCTGATGTTATTAGACACATTTACTAGGATAATACTGGAAAATCCCTTAACTGCTTATTGTGTTACTAGTGTTTTAGTGAGATTATATGGTCGTACCTGTACAACCTGAAGGTCGGTCCCGCACCTTTCTTCAGCACCAGTCGGCGGGTGGTGGCGATGCCCATCTCTGCCCTTCGCAAGGGACCCTCTTCGAAACACGATCTTTCAAAATGATCGCTGCATAATACACTGTACTTTGCGTGTGTGGTCCAATCCAACCGTGTTCGCTTGACCGCTCTGTTCCATAGTAAAGCTTCACCGTCATCTTTCGGGAATGTAAACAACGAAACACCGGCTGTGTTTGTGTTGCTAAAGGCGGCCGCAATACACCGCTTCCCACCTACAGCTTTCTTCTTTGATGTCTCCATTGTTCATTGAACAAATTGCTAAAGATTCCGCAACACAGATGTCCAGAATACTGGGGAATTATGTGATGAAAACAGGCGATTTATAGCTGGGAACGATGCTGCAACAAAATGTCCTCTACAATGCCTGACGTCACGCACACGCGTCATCATACCGAGACGTTTCAGCAGGATATTTCGGCGCGAAATTTAAAATTGCAATTTAGTATACTAACCCGTCCGTATTGGCATGTGTTGCAATGTTAAGATTTCATTATTGATATATAAACTATCAGACTGCGTGGTCGATAGTAGTGGGTTTCAGTAGGCCTTTAAAAGTTTGGTGGACAAAATGAGACGGAAAAAGAAGTGGCATAAAACACGTCTTAGAAAGTCGGAGAAAGTTGTACATGTAAACAAACCACAGTGAGTTCAAAGACTGCCAAAATTAGTAGGACAAAACGACGCTCACCAAATACTTGAATCAGTGAAGCATGTTTAATATAAACAGTGTGCTTTATAACAATTAGGGAGGTTTGTGTCATGTTTGTCCTCCTACAGCATGGGTCGGCAACCCGCGGCTCTGGAGCCACAAAGGGCTCTTTAGCGCTGCCCTAGTGGCTCTCTGGAGCTTTTTCAAAAATATATGAAAAATGGAAATGATGAGGGGAAAAAACATATTTTTTGTTTTAATATAGTTTCTGTAGGAGGACAAACATGACACAAATCTCCCTAATTTTCATAAAGCACACTGTTTACATTAAACATGCTTCACTGATTCGAGTATTTGGCGAGCGCCGCTTTGTCCTACTAATTTTGGCGATCCTTCAACTCACCCTTGTTTGTTTACATGTATAACTTTCTCCGACTTTCTAAGACGTGTTTTATGCCACTTTTTTCTCCGTCTCATTTTGTCCACCAAACTTATAACGTTGTGGATGAATGCACAAAGGTGAGTTTTAATGATGTTATTGACTTATGTGGAGTGCTAATCAGACATATTTGGTCACGGCATGACTGTAAGCTAACCGATGCTAACATGCTATTTAGGCTAGATATATGTACATATTGCATTAATATGCCTCATTTGTAGTTATATTTGAGCTCATTTAGTGTCCTTTAAGTCCTCATAATTCAATGTATATCTCATGACACTATCTGTATGTAGTATGGCTTAGCCCTGGTCTAAGTCAGACCTACATAGAGGTTTTTGTTTCATGTCTCTACGACATTGCTAACAGAAGTTACAAGCAGTTTTGTCCGTGTTTTTTCCTAGGGGGCGCTAGAGCGCAATTTTCATTTTGGGGGTTTGGTTTTTTTATTAGATTGCAATTTTCGCAATCTAATCAAAAATATATTTTTCATATATTTTTGAAAAAGCTCCAGAGAGCCACTAGGGCGGCGCTAAAGAGCTGCATGCGGGTTCCCGACCCCCGCCTTATCTCTAAGAGAGAGCCCTGCCACCCGGCGGAGGAAACTCATTTCGTCCACTTGTACACGTGATCTTGTCCTTTCGGTCATGACCCAAAGCTCATGACCAAAGGTGAGGATGGGAACGTAGATCGACCGATAAATTGAGGACAAAAGATACAGGTACTAATCCTGAACTCCTGTTTCCACGCCAGTGTTGCACTGAGGCGGAATCGTTTTGTTCGGACCTTGAAGCGAGGCCCCGATTGGACCAAAACGCCGCACGGACTTTGGCGTGGGTCCGAAGGGCCGCGACTCCCACACAAAGTGACGGGCCGGTGAAAATATTCCGAAGAACTGGAGACTTCAGGCAAGCCGCTCTCCTGAGGCCGGGCGGCCCTCAAGAGTGTTTGCGCAAGGTGAAGGTGGGAGCCAGCGCCAGCCGGCCCCAGGCCAGACGGCGGTGATGCGGTTCAAACGCGGGCCCCGAGGTCTTGTTGGTTGTTGTTTTTTCCACCCTGGAAGAACATTGTAGACCGGTGGTCTCCGACAGGAGCTACCAGGAACTCACTCAAATGTCAGAGAGGAGTAGTTTTATGTCCGTGTTCAGCTCAGACATTATTTTTCTATTCACTGCAAATTATTTGCCGAGGTCCACAATTGTATTTCTAGAATAGTCCCTCGTTTTAGGAGCTACAAAACACAAAACCAGTGAAGTGGGCACATTGTGTAATTCGTAAATAAAAAGAGAACACAATGATTTGAATTGAATAAACTGCAAAGACAAGATATTTAATTTATTTACTTTTTTTCTGCAAATAATCATTAACCTACAATTTTGCAAAAATGTTGGCACGGGAATTTGTACCACTGTGTTACATGGCCTTTCCTTTTAACAACACTCGTTTGGGAACTGAGGAGACCAATTTTCGAAGCTTTTCAGGTGGAGTTATTTCCCATTCTTGCTCGATGTACAGCTTAAGTTGTTCAACAGTATCAGTTGCGGTATTGAAGGCTTCATAATGCGTCACATATTTTCAATGGGAGACAAGTCTGGACTACAGGCAGGTCAGTCTAGTACCCACACTCTTTTACTACGAAGCCACGCTGTTGAAACCTTTGGCTTGGCAATGTGTTGCTGAAATAAGCAGGGGCGTCCATGATAACGTTGCTTGGATGACAACATATGTTGCTCCAAAACCTGTATGTACCTTTCAGCATTAATGGTGCCTTCACAGATGTGTAAGTTACCCCGGCCTTGGGCACTAATACACCCCCATACCATCACAGATGCTGACTTTTGAACTTTGCGCTTATAACAATCCAGAAGGTTCTTTTCCTCTTTGGTCCGGAGGACACGGCGTCCACAGTTTCCAAAAACATTTTAAAATGTGGACTCGTCAGACCAGAGAAAAATGTTCCACTTTCCATCAGTCCATCTTAGATGAGCACGGGCCCAGCGAAGCTGGTGCCATTTCCGGGTGTTGTTGATAATTGCTTTTGCTTTGCATAGTAGCGTTTTAACTAGCACTTACAGATGTAGCGACAATCTGTAGTTACTGACAGTGGTATTCTGAAGTGTTCTTGAGCCCATGTGGTGACATCTTTTACACACTGTCGTTTTTTAATGCAGTACCACCAGAGGGACCGAAGGTCACGGAAATTCATTCTTGGTTTTCAGCCTTGCTGCTTACCTGCAGTGATTTCTCCAGATTCTCTGAACCTTTTGATAATATCACGGACCGTAGATGGTGAAATCCCTAAATTACTTGCAATAGCTGGTTGAGAAATGTTGTTCTAAAACTGTTTGACGATTTGCTTACAAAATCGAAAAATTGTGTGGCGCATTATGAAGCGTAAAATACGACTGAAGCTCTGCATAAAACAAGAATGGTAAAGAATTCCACTTTCAAAGCTTCGACAATTAGTTTCCTCAGTTCCCAAATGCTTATTGAGTGTTGTTAAAAGAAAAGTTGATGTAACACAGTGGTGAACATGCCCTTTCCCAACTACTTTGGCACGTGTTGCAGCCATGAAATTCTAAGTTAATTATTATTTGCCCCCCAAAAAAATAAAGTTTATGAGTTTGAGCATCAAAGATCTTGTTTTTGTAGTGAATTCAATTGAATATGGGTTGAAAAGGATTTGCAAATCATTGTATTCTGTTTATATTTACATCTAACACAATTTCCCAACTCATATGGAAACGGGGTTTGTACATGACTGTAACGCCTGTAGGTGTTGGTGCCACATTCCAAACTTGTCCGTCCTTCAGTAGATGAGCAACAAGATGTTTGTATGTTTTGTTCCCAGTCTTTTCATGAATAATATTTGGAGCTCAACTGGTTTTACTAGACCAGGGAGAGGCAAGTCCAGAGGCAAGGAGGCCTCCCCACCATCTGGCAGCCATAAAAAAAAGGGGGAGCAAGAAGCATTTTGTTGTTGTTTTTTTGTTTTGTTTTGGGTTTTTTTTTACAGGCGGTTTATGGGATGGCACTGAGGGGAGGAGAGCCAGAGTTGGATGGTGGACTCTGGTTGCCCCCGGGCTGCAAAGCTTCCTCCGCAATCTAAATGACAGGTCAGAAGTTCATTGCCTTTTTTTCTCTCCTCTCTGTCCTCCTGCCGGCATCTGCCTCCTAAGGTGAAGGAGGGGACGGCAGGTTCAAAGTTCGAGGGCACGAGGAGAAGTAGCCGGCGTCTCCAAGGAACCGCTGGGAATTAAGCACGGCTGATTTAACGAGGCATATTTTGGTTTGTGTGTTAACATGAAGAGCTACTTGAGACAAATACATGTCTCATTAACGGCCTACTGGGATGAGATTTTCTTATTCCAACGGGGATAGCAGGTCCATTCTATGTGTCATACTTGATCATTTCGCGATATTGCCATTTTTTTGCTGAAAGGATTTAGTAGAGAACATCGACGATAAAGTTTGCAACTTTTGGTCCCTAATAGAAAAGCCTTGCCTTTACCGGAAGTAGCAGACGATGTGCGCGTGACGTCACTGGTTGTGGAGCTCCTCACATCCTCACATTGTTTACATTCATGGCCACCAGCAGCTAGAGTGATTCGGACCGAGAAAGCAATGATTTCCCCATTAATTGGAGCGAGGATGAAAGATTCGTGGATGAGGAAAGCAAGAGTGAAAGACTTGAAGAAGAAAAAAAGACAAGGGCAGTGGGAGCGATTCAGATGTTATTAGGCAAATTTACTAGGATAATTCTGGAAAAACCCTTAACTGCTTATTGTGTTACTAGTGTTTTAGTGAGATTATACGGTCGTACCTGTACCACCTGAAGGTCAGCCCCGCACCTTTCTTCAGCACCAGTCGACGGGTGGTGGCGATGCCCATCTCTACCCTTTGCAAGGGACCCTCTTCGAAACACGATCTTTCGAAATGATCGCTGCATAATACACTTTGTGTGTGTGGTCCAATCCAACCGTCTTCCCTTGACATCTTTGTTCCATAGTAAAGCTTCACCGTCATCTTTCGGGAATGTAAACAATGAAACACCGGCTGTGTTTGTGTTGCTAAAGGCGGCCGCAATACACCGCTTCCCACCTACAGCTTTCTTCTTTGATGTCTCCATTATTCATTGAACAAATTGCAAAAGATTCAGCAACACAGATGTCCAGAATACTCTGGAATTATGCAACGAAAACAGACGACTCATAGCTGGGAATGATGCTGGAACAAAATGTCCTCTACAATGCGTGACGTCACGCGCACGCGTCATCATACCGCGACGTTTCAGCAGGTTACTTCGGCGCGAAATTTAAAATGGCAATTTAGTAAACTAACCCGGCCGTATTGGCAAGTGTTGCAAAGTAAGGATTTGATCATTGATATATAAACTATCAGACTGCGTGGTTGTTAGTAGTGGGTTTCAGTAGGCCTTTAAGAACTGCTGACATCAGCGGTTTTATTTCTGCAGGGGCAATTCACCATAGAAGTTATCTAAAGGCACTTTCCATATTACAGCGTTGCATTAATCATGAAGCACTCTGGCCGCACGGGCGAGGAAATATTTATTTATTTTTTTGTCGGGATTTCTTTTTACGCTTACACAAAAAATGACTACCTTATTTTTCCGATCATAGGGCACACCGAACTATAAGGCGCAGTGTCGATGAGCGGGTCTATGGCTCGCGAGCCAGATGTGGCTCTTTTGATGACTGTATCTGGCTCTCGGATAAATCTGAGCTGACATTGCTTAACACGATAAGTGTCAGAGTTAGTTGGTGACGAACCCCAAGATGCAGAGAAGGAGGGAGGCATTTTGCAGGAAAACATGATTTAATTTAAAACACTAACACTAAAAACAGACAAAGGGTACAAACAAAAAGCACGCACGTGGGCGGATAACAAACTAAGGGAGCTAGCATGGTAGCTACAAAACAAAAAGGAACTTAAGCTAGCAAGAATGGAGCAGGAAACATAAGTCGTACATGTAATATAAAAACAAACTTGGAAGCAGGGAACAAAAGGCAGTAAGCTAAAAAACGCAATCAAACATAACTTACCGCGACGCTGCATAGACAAGACAAGGTACGACACGACAGGAACAATAACAAGAGCAACATCGACAAGCTATACAATAATCCAGCACTGACTGGAAGACATAGCAAATACAAATAGTTGTGGGCTGATTGACACCAGGTGTGGCCAGGTGCCAATCAGCCGCAGCTGAGGGGAAACAGATCACTCAGGGAGACAAACAGGAAGCTGAACCAAAATAAGAGTGCTGACAGGAACTAAAAACAGGAAATACTAAACACACACAGATTAAAAACTAAAACACAAACAGTCAGTGGCAAGCCTGACAATACAGAAATAATTTATTCACACTTGTAATCACAGTGTTAGAAATAATGTTCAAAATATGAAACATTCTCATGCATTTTTAATCCATCCATCCTGTTTTCCACCGCACCTGTTCAAGAAGCTGCGTTACTGGTAAGAAGTTATTTATTTATTATTGGTTAGTGTTGGGCTTGCCCTCTTGGGGGTTCTTCAGACCACCAAGCACCGACATGAGAGCCTGTTTCAGGGTTACAATATTGTTTTATTTTTCAATAAGTCTCTCAGTTGCTTTCCAGCAATTGCCTTTTTCTCTGTTGTTCTCCCTCGCGTTCTGGCTCCAGCCCCAACCCCGTCTCTCCTCCTGGCTGCTGCTTATAACAGAGCGACAGGTGATTTGATAACAAGGCCCAGGTGGGCCATCTACGCACCTGTCGCTGATTTTGAGGCCGGTCCTGGCACACCCCAGTTCGCTGTAGGCCACACCCCCTCCACAGTAGGCTTCAGAATAACTATGTTATTACAAAGAATAAGAGACCTATTATACTCTAGAAATGTTGGTCTTACTTAAAAATGCACGTGTTTAGTTGTGTTCAATGTTAAAAAGCAGTCCACACTTATCTGTTATGTCTGACTGCCATCATATTGCAGTCTACACATATCTCTTATGTGTGACTGCCATCATATTTCAGTCTACACATATCTCTTGTGTGACTGCCATCATATTGCAGTCTACACATATCTCTTATGTGTGTGACTGCCATCATATTGCAGTCTGCACGTATCTTTTATGTTTGACTGCCATCATATTGCAGTCACTGCCATCATACTGCAGTCTACACGTATGTTATGTGTGACTGCCATCATATTGCAGTCTACACGCAGCTCGTATGCGTGACTGCCATCATATTGCATTCTATACGTATCTCGTATGTGTGACTGCCATCATATGGCAGTCCACATGTATCTCTTTCGTGTGACTGACATCATACTGCAGTCCAAACGTATCTCCTGTGTGTGACTGCCATCCTATTGCAGTTTACACGTATCTCGTATGTGTGACTGCCGTCATATTGCAGTCTACACGTATCTCGTATGCGTGACTGCCATCATATTGCAGTCTACACGTATCTCGTATGCGTGACTGCCATCATATTGCATTCTACACGTATCTCGTATGTGTGACTGCCATCATATTGCAGTCCACATGTATCTCTTTCGTGTGACTGACATCATATTGCAGTCTAAACGTGTCTCCTATGTGTGATTGCCATCACATTGCAGTTTACACGTATCTCGTATGTGTGACTGCCGTCATATTGCAGTCTACACGTATCTCGTATGCGTGACTGCCATCATATTGCAGTCTACACGTATCTCGTATGCGTGACTGCCATCATATTGCATTCTACACGTATCTCGTATGTGTGACTGCCATCATATTGCAGTCCACATGTATCTCTTTCGTGTGACTGACATCATATTGCAGTCTAAACGTGTCTCCTATGTGTGATTGCCATCACATTGCAGTTTACACGTATTTCGTATGTGTGAATGCCATCATATTGCAGTCCACATGTATCTCTTTCGTGTGACTGACATTGCAGTCTAAACGTATCTCCTATGTGTGACTGCCCTCACATTGTTGTCTACACGTATCTCGTATGTGTGACTGCCATCATATTGCATTCTACACGTATCTCGTATGTGTGACTGCCATCATACTGCAGTCTACACGTATCTCCTATGTATGACTGCCATCACATTGCAGTTTACACGTATCTCGTATGTGTGAATGCCATCATATCGCAGTCCACATGTATCTCTTTCGTGTGACTGACATCATATTGCAGTCTAAACGTATCTCCTATGTGTGACTGCCCTCACATTGTTGTCTACACGTATCTCGTATGTGTGACTGCCATTATATTGCATTCTAGACATATATCTTATGTGTGACTGCCATCACATTGCAGTCTAGACATATCTCTTGTGTGATTGCCATCATATTGCAGTCTAGACATATCTCTTATGTGTGACTGCCATCATATTGCAGTCTACACGAATCTCTTATGTGTGACTGCTATCATATTGCAGTCTACACGTCTCTCATTTGTGACTGCCATCATATTGCAGTCTACACGTATCTCTTGTGTTTGACTGCCATCATATTGCAGTGTACATATATCTCTTATGTGTGACTGCCATCATATTGCAGTCTGAACGTATCTCTTATGTGTGACTGCCATCATATTGCAGTCTGAACGTATCTTGTATGTGTGACTGCCATCATATTGCAGTCTACACGTATCTCGTATGTGTGACTGCCATCATATTGCATTCTACCCTGGGGACGCCGTGGCGCAGGTTGCAAGACTGGCAGTGCCAGCAACCCGAGGGTTCCTGGTTTGATCCCCACCCACTACCAACCTCGTCAAGTCCGTTGTGTCCTTGAGCAAGACACTTCACCCTTGCTCCTGATGGGTCGTGGTTAGCGCCTTGCATGGCAGCTCCCGCCATCAGTGTGTGAATGTGTGTGTGAATGGGTGAATGTGGAAATAGTGTATATGTAAAAAGTACCTAGAAGGTAGAAAAGCGCTATACAAGTATAACCCATTTTACCATTTTTTTTTTACACGTATCTCTTATGTGTGACTGCCATCTACTGGTCACACTTATCATTACACCATGTACCAAATAAAACGAGCTTTGAGCTGGGTAAGCACAACCGTACATTAGGCGCACCAAGATATAAGGCGCACTTTCGAGTTTTGAGAAAATGAAAGGATTTTAAGTGACGCCTTATAGTCCGAGAAATGTATTTATGCGAAGGTGATTTGTTCTTAGTCTCAATGGAACCCTCCAAAATGTAATGAATATGACATATTATACAAATGTAAGCGTTCTTTTCTGTTTAGATGAGTCGGGCAGATGGCACAGAATGATGAAGCCGCACATGAACTGATGATTCATGTGATATTCGGTGATGCGTCATTCCTCTCCAAAGCCACCCTGCTCACCACAGGCTCGCCCAACACTTGTTTTTTCTACCCCAAAACTACAAGCCCCCACATCCAGCCAGTCCGCAGCGCTCTTGTTCTGTCGGCATCTTTTCTTCCGTTAAAAAAGGCAGCGGCTCGGTGCGTTTGCGAGACTGGATGCTGAGTTTATGTCTTTTCCCGAACGAGGTTATCATCATTGCTGACTCCGGCGCTGATGGCTCCCACGGAGATTCCGTCCTTTGTTCCGCTTATTAGATGAGGTTCTCAAGCTATATGCCGATCATTTGAACCGGGCGACTGCAGTGGGCTTAATGCAGGCTGGCGGGTTTTTTTTACCTCCCATACCGTTGTTTTTCCAGTGAGAAAATTGTTCCAAACATTATCTTTGGCATTGGAATGGCTCTGCAGTCCATTTCCATGCAATTTTCCCCATAGGAAATAATGTCGATCAAAATAGTCTGTTCCTGAGTGAAAATATCACTCGCATAAAACCTAAGCATGGTTAACATTCACCTTCTCATTCCATGCGGTTTCTTTATTTTCAATCAATGTTTATTTATATAGCCCTAAATCACAAATGTCTCAAAGGACTGTACAAACCACTACGACTACGACATCCTAGGAAGAACCCACATAAGGGCAAGGAGAACTCACACCCAGTGGGACGCCAGTGACAATGATGACTATGAGAACCTTGGAGAGGACCTCAAATGTGGACAACCCTCCCTCCTGGGGACCGAAAGCAATGGATGTCGAGCGGGTCTAACATGATACTGTGAAAGTTCAATTAATAGTGGCTCCAACACAGCCGCGAGAGTTCAGTTCGAAGCGGATCCAAGACAGCAGCGAGAGTCCCGTCCACAGGAAACCATCCCAAGCGGAGTCGGATCAGCAGCGCAGAGATGTCCCCAACCGACACACAGGCGAGCGGTCCATCCTGGGTCCCGACGAGAGGTCCATCGTGGGTTTCGACTCTGGACAGCCAGTACTTCATCCATGGTCATCGGACCGGACCCCCTCCACAAGGGAAGGGGGGACATAGGAGAAAAAAGAAAAGAAGCGGCAGATCAACTGGTCTAAAAAGGAGGTCTATTTAAAGGCTAGAGTATACAAATGAGTTTTAAGGTGAGACTTAAATGCTTCTACTGAGGTAGCATCTCGAACTGTTACCGGGAGGGCATTCCAGAGTACTGGAGCCCGAACGGAAAACACTCTATAGTCCGCAGACTTTTTTTGGGCTTTAGGAATCACTAATAAGCCGGAGTCTTTTGAACGCAGATTTCTTGCCGGGACATATGGTACAATACAATTGGCAAGATAGGATGGACCTAGACCGTGTAGTATTTTATACGTAAGTAGTAAAACCTTAAAGTCACATCTTAAGTGCACAGGAAGCCAGTGCAGGTGAGCCAGTACAGGCGTAATGTGATCAAACTTTCTTGTTCTTGTCAAAAGTCTAGCAGCCGCATTTTGTACCAACTGTAATCTTTTAATGCTAGACATGGGGAGACCCGAAAATAATACGTTACAGTAATCGAGACGAGACGTAACAAACACATGGATAATGATCTCGGCGTCTTTAGTGGACAAAATGGAGCGAATTTTAGCGATATTACGGACATGAAAGAGGGCCGTTTTAGTAACGCTTTTAATGTGTGACTCAAAGGAGAGAGTTGGGTCAAAGATAATATCCAGATTTTTTACCGAGTCACCTTGTTATATTATTTGGTTGTCAAATGTTAAAGTTGTATTATTAAATAGAGGTCGGTGTCTAGCAGGACCGATAATCAGCATTTCAGTTTTTTTGGCGTTTTCATGACTATTTACATTGTAGATTGCCACTGAAGGCATCAAAACTATGAATGAACACATGGGGAGTTATGTACTTAACACAGAAAGGTGAAATAACTGTCTATTTTAGTTTCTTCAAAATAGCCACTCTTTGTTCTCATTAATGTTCTGCACACTAGAGATGCGCGGTTTGCGGTCTCATCCGCTGAGTCCGCGGATAAACCGCGGGTCGGGCGGGTGGCATGACGAAAAAATAGATTTTTTATTTAGATTCGGGCGGGTGGCAGTTGAACCATTCGGAAATATTTGATATACATGGTTCAGGGATCGGTATCCTTTACCATTCAAAGAGCCATTTAACACCCGTGTCACAAAGCGAAGAAGACAATAGGAGACGCTAATATTCTCTAGAATGACTGACGGCAGTCACCCAGTCAATAAGTATTGGAGCTTGTCAGCCCAGCAACACGTTGTGTGTGGCTTCCGCCGACACACGCACACGACTGCAAGGCATACTGGGTGACACAGAGTACACTTATGGTTGTGATATAAACAATTTTAACACTCTTACTAATATGCGCCACACCGTGAAGCCACACCAAACAAGAATGACAAACACATTTCGGGAGAACATCCTCCCAGTAACAACATAAACGCAACACAACAAATACCCAGAATCCTTTGCATCCATGACACATCCTGACTATTTTATACTCCCCGCTAGCAGCAAACAGGATGAACACCATTGGATATTCGCGAGAACGTTAGCGGCTCCCATTGTCTTCTTTACTCTGTGAAACGGGTTTAAATAGCTCTTTGAGTGGTAAAGGTGGCCGACCTCTGATGTTTTTCAACGGGCGGGCGGTTGCGGTTCTGATAAAATGTTGGTTCGGGTGGACGGCGGGTGCATGACGACTTTGGTGATGCGGTTGCGGATGATATAATTGCCTATCCGCGCATCTCAACTGCACACTCTTGGCATTCTCTCGATGAGCTTCAAGAGGTAGTTACCTGAGATGGTTTTCACTTCACAGGTGTGCTTGAAGCTCATCAAGAGAATGCCAAGAGTGTGCAAAGCAGTAATCAGAGCAAATGGTGGCTATTTTGAAGAAACTAGAATATAAAACATGTTTTTAGTTATTTCACATTTTTTTATCAGGGACATAACTATTTTGGTATCGGTACCGGTACCAAAGTATTGGTATCGGGACAACCCTAGTACAAAAAATATACATTTGAACAGAGATGTCCGATAATGGCTTTTGCCGATATCTGATATTCCGATATTGTCCAACTCTTAATTACCATTTCCTATATCAACGGATACCGATATATACAGTTGTGGAATGAACACATTATTGTGCCTAATTTTGTTGTGGTGCCCCGCTGTAACAAAGTTTTCCAAAATAAATCAACTCAAGTTATGGAAAAAAAATGCCAACATGGCACTGCCATATTTATTATTGAGGTCACAAAGTGCATTATTTTGTTTAACATGCCTCAAAACAGAAGTTTGGAGATTTTTTGTTAAAATGAAGCCAATAATGCCATTTTTTTCTGGTCCGGAAAAGTACCGAAATACATTTTGGTACCGGTACCAAAATATTGGTATCGGGACAACACGAGTAGGCACCCAATAGGTTTCACAGGATTAATGACAAATACAATGTCGGAGGTTAAAATGAGTCACGTTGTTCTGGCGGTGCTGCTGGTTTTTCTTTCTCTTCTCGTGTATGAGGAGAGGAGAAGACGAAAAAAAAAAGAAGTGCTGACAGCAGAAGAATGAGAGCGTGTTTGGCCGGCACGCCCTCGTACGTTTCTGTGTCACTCAACTATTGCTTTTTTTAATCGTTTTGTCGGACTCTTTGTGTAAACACACGAGTCCGGGGGGGGGGGGGGGGAGGGGGGGTCGCATTCAAACGAGTTAACGAGCAGGAGTTTTCTCATGCCGCACGCATCATGTGTCCATACATTCCTACATGTACACAGTGGTACTTCATTTCAGACATGTTTAAGAAGTACACAGTATTGAAGTCTATCCAACGAGTTCGAAAAGTAGTAGAAAGAAGCACAGCTTATTTAACTCTTCGCATAGTCCATGTCTCGGACTCTTCACCTCCGTTTTTTCTTATACAGACGAAAAGAATAGAAGGTGTGTCCCAGCAGGGACAAGACATTGATACAACGTTGATTATGCATACATGTTTTTTAAAACTGACTTTGGAACAACGTTGCAAAACAGTTGTTGAGACAACGTTGGTTAGGAAATGACCACATTTCAATGGTCGGATCAACGT
The DNA here is from genome assembly GCF_033978795.1 of Nerophis ophidion. Lineage (NCBI taxonomy): Eukaryota > Metazoa > Chordata > Actinopteri > Syngnathiformes > Syngnathidae > Nerophis > Nerophis ophidion. Next base: position 66,120,803 of record NC_084612.1, read on the forward strand.
CACAACCTGACATTGATTAAACGTCGTCAAAAAGCATGTTTTTTTAACGTTGTGTTTGTGTTGTGGAATATTGGATGGAAATGACCAAAATTCAACAGTCAAATCACATCAGAACCTGGCATTGATTAAACGCCATGAAAAAGAATGGTTTATTTAACGTTGTATTAGTGTTGTAGTATATCGGTTCGTAAATGACCAAAATTCGACGGTGAAATCAACGTCAGAACCAACATTGATTAAACATCGTCAAAAAGCATGTTGTTTTAACGTTGTATTTGTGTTATAGAATATCGGTTGGGAAAAATTAACATAATTCAATGGTCATTACAATGTCAGAACCCAACATTGATTAAACGTCGTCAAAAAGCATGTTTTTTCAACGTTGTATTATGGTAGTAGAATATTGGTTGGGAAATGACCAAAAATCAACGGTCACATCAAAGTCAGAACCCAACATTGATTAAACGTTGTCAAAAATGACGCTGTTTCAACGTTTGTATTAGTGTTGTAGTATATTGGTTAAGAAATGACCAAAAATCAATGGTCATATCAATGTCAGAACCCGACATTGATTAAACAACGTCTAAAAGCATGTTGTTTCAACGCTGTATTTGTGTTGTGGAATTTTGGTTGGGGAATGACCAAAATTCAATGGTCATACCAATGTCAGAACCCAACATTGATTAAATGTTGTCAAAAAGCATGTTGTTTCAACGTTGTATTTGTGTTGTGGAATATTGGTGAGAAATTACCAAAATTCAACAGTCAAATCAAAGTCAGAACCCAACATTGATTAAACGTTGTCAATAAGCATGTTGTTTCAACGTTGTATTAGTGTTGTAGAATATTGGTTGGGAAATGACCAAAATTTAACAGTACAATCAACATCAGAACCCAACTTGATTAAACGTTGTCAGAAAGCATGTTTTTTCAACGTTGTATTAGTGTTGTAGAATATTGGTTGGGAAATGACCAAAATTCAATGGTCAAATCAATGTCAGAACCCAGCATTGATTAAACGTCGTCAAAAAGCATGTTGTTTCAACGTTGCATTGTGTAGTGGAATATTGGTTGGGAAATGACCAAAATTCAATGGTCAAATCTACATCAGATCCCAAAATTGATTAAGTGTCATCAGAAAGCATGTTTTTTCAACGTTGTATTAGTATTGTAGTATATTGGTTGGGAAATGACCAAAATTCAACGGTGAAATCAACGTCAGAACCCGACATTGATTAAACCTCATCAAAAAGCATGTTTTTTCAATGTTGTATTAGTGTTGTAGTATATTGGTAAAGAAATTACCAAAAAATCAAACAATAAAAATCAACATCAGAACCCAACATTGATTAAACGACGTCAAAAAGCATGTTGTTTCAACGTTGTATAAGTGTTGTGGAATTCTGGTGGGAAATTAACAAAATTCAATGGTCATATCAATGTCAGAACCAAACATTGATTAAACAACGTCAAAAAGCATGTTGTTTCAACGTTGTATTAGTGTTGTAGAATATTGGTTGGGAAATGACCAAAATTCAACGGTCAAATCAACATCAGAACCCAACATTGATTAAACGCCATCAAAAAGCATGTTGTTTCAACGTTGTATTAGTGTTGTAGAATATTAGTTGGGAAATGACCAAAATTCAACGGTCAAATCAACATCAGAACCCAACATTGATTAAATGCCATCAAAAAGCATGTTGTTTCAACATTGTATTAGTGTTGTAGAATATTAGTTGGGAAATGACCAAAATTTAACGGTCAAATCAATGTCAGAACCCAACATTGATTAAACATCGTCAAAAAGCATGTTGTTTCAACGTTGTATTTGTGTAGTGGAATATTGGTTGGGAAATGCTCAGAATTCAACTGTGAAATCAACGTCAGATCCCGACATTGATTAAACGTCATCAAAAAGCATGTTTTTTCAACGTTGTATTAGTGTTGTAGTCTATTGGTTAAGAAATGACCAAAAATCAACGGTCAAATCAACATCAGAACCCAACATTGATTAAACAACGTCAAAAAGGCATGTTGTTTCAACGTTGTATTTGTGTAGTGGAATATTGGTTGGGAAATGACCAAAATTCAACGGTCAAATCAACGTCAGAACCCAACATTGATTGAAATATATATATCCTTTTTAACTCTCAGCCTGGGCCCCTGGAGAGGGGGGTCCAGACTGAGACCAAGGAAAAAAAACTCTTAGCCATAGCACACATAAGCATGTGTGTAAGAGGGAAACCTCAAAGAACACAAAATACATTAAAGACATTAAAAAGAGCAGAGTTGATGCAACCACTCATCTCTACATACAACTACAAAACATATATCTGTATATTAAAAAAAAAAAGCTGTGTTGGCCTCTGCACCTTTGCCTGATGAAGTGGGGGGAGGGAGCATGGCCAGAGACAGGAGCAGACCCAACAAAGCAAGCAAGCTAGCTGACTCCACCCTCGGTGAGGTAAATAAATCAAGATTTACTGAGCAAATAAGCGAATAAAAAACTATTGACAGAAAAAGGTTATCAAGTATAATAAATGTAGTATTTACACTAAGCAATAATTATTTATTTAAATTATTTCCTATAAAACAGTATGCATCTATTCTAATTTCAGTATTTATTTTCTGCAAAAAACATGTATCTATTTTAAGTTGTATTTTTAATCACTCACTGTATCCTTACACATTCTCTGGTCTCATCCTTCAGTTCGTCTGCACTTGTATTGTTTTTTTTTTTTACATGTATATTTTCATTTTATGCTCATTCCGCAACCTTTTTTTTTTATTTTCATTTTTCTCCGAGGCGTCACTTTCCCGGTGGCCTCGCCGGTGCTCGGCGGTTCCTTCCACTGCGTTGAATCAGGGGATAAAAATGTGGCCTGTGTCTCTTCTCAGAGCGTGTCTGCAGAATGCATCAGTCCTGTTGGAGCAGACACGGGCCAGGACGGGGAGGGAGGGATGGAAGGAGGGCGGAGCGTGGGGGCTAAAGCGGAGGGAGGGAGTCGGGCAGGAGGGAACAGCCGCAGTCTGGGCTTCCAGCCTCCTGGCTAGACTGCTGAAAGTTATTATTGAGTTCCTGTGTAGGGCCTCCCCTCCCTGTGGCATGTGTGTGCGTGTGTGTGTGTGTGTGTGTGTGTGTGTGTGTGTATGTATGTGTGTGTGTGTGCGTGTATGTATGTGTGTGTGTGTGTGTGTGTGTGTGTGTGTGTGTGTGTGTGTGTGTGTGTGTGTGTGTGTGCGCGCGCTGTAGCAGCAGCGGCAAAACCTTTCTTCAGTAAATGCCGAAACACAAATGCAGCATGTTGTCGTTGTCGAGTTTGACTTTACTTAGCATGAAGCTGCAAGTCAGGACAAGAAGGCCGACAGTTGGTCTGTGAGGAGGCAGCGAACTAAATCCTCTGCTCTTGTGTTCCGTGATTAGTGTATGATTCAAGCGCAGGTGGTAATGGTGGGAGTTCTGTGTGTGTGTGTGTGTGCGCGCGCGTGTGTGTGTGTGTGTCCAAAATGTGTGTCGTGAGTTGTTTCAAAATGAAGAACTGTCAAAGATTGGTTTAGAATTGTCCTGCAGGACACCTGTTAAGGAAAAAAACAACAACTCAAAGCCATAGTACACAGAAACAAGTTACATAGAACCAACAAAACTTGCAACAGAGGGAAGGGAGCGGTCACTGTGATATATAATAATGTTCATTAGTGGTGTGGAGTTTGTGTGGGAGCACATTTGCACAATTTCAAAACCCCGGCGAACATGACACCTGTTGCGCTCCCATACAGTATCGGTCGTGTTTGTACGATTATTTTATCCTCTGTACCGTCAGGAATGAAAAAAAATGGCATAATGTACGGTAATCGGACGTCTTCAGTTGGCAAACCCAAACAGGGTAGAACATCTTGTCTCGTACGTGTTTTGTCTGGCATGACTTCACAGCAAGGTTTGGTTTATTTAAAGGTAGAAGTGCATTATAAACTTTACTGTATGTACAGTCTGTTATAAGGTATATACACTAGGTATGTACCATCCTTATGCTTCTGTTACGGCACAGGTTTTAAACTCAAGGCCCAAGTCATTTAATGTGGCCCTCCCCATCATATAACGTGGCTCGCCATGTCATTTTATGTGGTGAGCTTCATTATTTTAAATATGCCGCCACATCATTTAAGGTGGCCCGCCATTTCATTTTATGTGGTTGGCTACATTATTTTACGTGTGCCGTCACATCATTTAATGTGGCTCGCCATATCATTTTATTTGGTCAGCTACATTATCTTAAATATGCCGCCACATCATTTAACATGGCCCGCCATATCATTTTATGTGGTCAGCTACATTATTTATGTGTGCCGCAACATCATTTGAGGTGGCCCGTCATGTTATGTGGTCAGCTACCATATTCTACATGTGCAGTCACATCATTTGATGTGGCCCGTCATGTTATGTGGTCAGCTACATTATTTTAAATATGCCGCCACAACATTTAATGTGGCCCGCCATTTCATTTTAAGTGGTTTGCTACATTATTTTACGTGTGCCGTCACATCATTTAACGTGGCTCGCCATGTCATTTTATGTGGTCAGCTACATTATCTTAAATATGCCGCCACATCATTTAACATGGCTCGCCATGTCATTTTATGTGGTCAGCTACATTATCTTAAATATGCCGCCACATCATTTAACATGGCCCGCCATGTCATTTTATGTGGTCAGCTACATTATTTATGTGGGCCGCGACATCATTTGATGTGGCCCGTCATGTTATGTGGTCAGCTACCATATTCTACATGTGCAGTCACATCATTTGATGTGGCTCGTCATGTTATGTGGTCAGCTACATTATTTTAAATATGCCGTCACATTTTTTGAAGTGGCCTGCCATGTCATTTTATGTAGTCAGCTACATTATTTTACATGTGCCGCCATATCATTTTAAGTGGCCCGCAATGTCATGTTATGTGGCCAGCTACATTATTTTACATGTGCCGTCACGTCATTTGAAGTGGCCTGTCATGTCATTTTATGTAGTCAGCTGCATTATTTTACATGTGCCGCAACATCATTTGATTTGGCCCGCCATGTCATTTTATGTGGTGAGCTACATTATTTCACGTGTGCCGTCACATCATTTGTATTGGCTCGCCATGTCATTTTAAATGGTCAGCTACAATATTTTATGTGTGCCGTCACGTCATTTAATGTGGCCCGCCATGTCTTGTTATGTGGTCAGCTACATTATTTTTCATTTGCCGCCACATCATTAAAGTGGCACGCCTTGTCATTTTACTTGGTCAGCTATGTTATATTACGTGTTCCGCCATGTCATTTGAAGTGGCCCACCATGTCATGTTATGTGGTCAGCTACAATATTCTACGTGTGCCACCACAAAATTAATGTGGCCCGCCATGTCATGTTATGTGGTCAGCTACGTTATTTTAAATGTTCCGCCATGTCATGTTATGTGGTCAGCTACAATATTTTATGTGTGCCACCACATCATTAAAGTGGCCCGCCATGTCATGTTATGTGGTCAGCTACGTTATTTTACATGTTCCACCATGTCATGTTATGTGGTCAGCTACAATATTTTACATGTGCCGCCACATCATTAAAGTGGCTCGCCATGTCATGTTACGTGGTCAGCTACATTATTTTACATGTGCCGCCACATCATTAAAGTGGCTCGCCATGTCATGTTATGTGGTCAGCTACAGTATTTTAGATGTGCCGCCATATCATTAAAGTGGCCTGCCATATAATTTTATGTAGTCAGCTACAATATTTTACATGTGATGTGGCGCCACATCAATTGATAGCGGCCCGCAATGTCATTGTACGTGGTCAGTTACAATATTTTCATTGTTCCGCCACGTCATATGATGTGGTCAGCTACAATATTTTACGTGTGCAGTCACATAATTTTTAATTGGCTCGTCATTTTACGTGGTCAGCCACAATATTTTACGTGTTCTGCCATGTCATGTTATGTGGTCAGCTACAATATTTTTCATGTGCCGCCACATCATTAAAGTGGCCCGCCATGTCATGTTATGTGGTCAGCTACGTTATTTTACATGTTCCGCCATGTCATGTTAAGTGGTCAGCTACAATATTTTATGTGTGCCACCACATCAATAAAGTGGCTTGCCATGTCATGTTACGTGGTCAGCTACATTATTTTACATGTGCCGCCACGTCATTAAAGTCGCCCGCCATGTCATTTTTTGTGGTCAGCTACGTTATTTTACATGTTCCGCCATGTCATGTTGAGTGGTCAGCTACAATATTTTATGTGTGCCACCACATCATTAAAGTGGCTCGCCATGTCATGTTACATGGTCAGCTACATTATTTTACATGTGCCGCCACATCATTAAAGTGTCCCGCCATGTCATGTTATGTGGTCAGCTACGTTATTTTACATGTTTCGCCATGTCATGTTAAGTGGTCAGCTACAATATTTTATGTGTGCCACCACATCATTAAAGTGGCTCGCCATGTCATGTTACGTGGTCAGCTACATTATTTTACATGTGCCGCCATGTCATGTTATGTGGTCAGCTACAATATTTTACGTGTGCCACCACATCATTAAAGTGGCTCGCCATGTCATCTTACGTGGTGAGCTACATTTTTTTACATGTGCCGCCACATCATTAAAGTGGCTCGCCATGTCATCTTACGTGGTCAGCTACATTATTTTACATGTGCCGCCACATCATTAAAGTGGCTCTCCATGTCATGTTATGTGGTCAGCTACGTTATTTTACATGTTCCGCCATGTCATGTTAAGTGGTCAGCTACAATATTTTACATGTGCCGCCACATCATTAAAGTGGCTCACCAGGTCATGTTATGTGGTCAGCTACATTATTTTACATGTGCCGCCACATCATTAAAGTGGCTCGCCATGTCATGTTACGTGGTCAGCTACATTATTTTACATGTGCCGCCACATCATTAAAGTGGCCCGCCATGTCATGTTATGTGGTCAGCTACGTTATTTTACATGTTCCGCCATGTCATGTTATGTGGTCAGCTGCAATATTTTATGTGTGCCACCACATCATTAAAGTGGCCCGCCATGTCCTGTTATGTGGTCAGCTACGTTATTTTACATGTTCCGCCATGTCATGTTATGTGGTCAGCTGCAATATTTTATGTGTGCCACCACATCATTAAAGTGGCCCGCCATGTCCTGTTATGTGGTCAGCTACGTTATTTTACATGTTCCGCCATGTCATGTTAAGTGGTCAGCTCCAATATTTTATGTGTGCCACCACATCAATAAAGTGGCTTGCCATGTCATGTTACGTGGTCAGCTACATTATTTTACATGTGCCGCCACGTCATTAAAGTGGCCCGCCATGTCATGTTATGTGGTCAGCTACATTATTTTACATGTGCCGCCACTTCATTAGATGTGGCCCGCCATGTCATTGTACGTGGTCAGCTACAATATTTTAATTGTTCCGCCATGTCATGTTATGTGGTCAGCTACAATATTTAACGTGTGTTCACATCATTAAAGTGGCACGCCATGTCATTTTTTGTTGTCAGCTACATTATTCTACGTGTTCCGCCATGTCATTTGACGTGGCTCACAATATAATGTTATGTGGTCAGCTACATTATTCTATGTGGTCCGCCATGTCATTTGATGTGGCTCACAATATAATGTTATGTGGTCAGCTACATTATTTTGCGTGTGCCGCAACATCATTTAAAGTGGCCCTCCATATCCAAGGGGAAATTTAAATTTTCAGTACAATCCAATTCAAGGTCAGACAAACATTACAGGGAGACAGAAAAAGGATCGCTGACGGGTCTGCCAACTTTTGACGCCCCTTACAAAAAAAAGTTGAGAAACAGGTAAACATTGGAGTCAGAGGTTGGACTCCAGGTGGTCCAGACTGAGGCCAAGGGAAAAAAAACCTCATAGCCATAGCACACATAAACAAGTTACATAGAATCAACAAAACTTGCAACAGAGGGAAGGGAGTGGGCCGGCCCCTAAGCACTGTTTTCAAGGCACTAACTTTTGTTATTAACATTAAAAAGCACTGTAATGTTCATCAGTGGTCACTTTTACTTAAACAGTTTTCCCGATTTAAAGACTCGTAGGCAGTTTGAAGTCTGAACTTTAGGTGTGAGTTGCTGCGTCCCTGAGGTATTTGGACGTGTGTTGGCCTTAAATGGCGGCCATGTGTTATGCAACGGTCCAGACTATTTATTCAGAGGCCGCTGCCGCCTTAAATGCGTCTTGTGTCCACGACTCAGCTGCCGGCCCGTCCGACCGCACTGAAGGTGTCAGGGCCGTCCCACGCAGCACCTGAGGCTCACCGGGCGTCCGTCTCACCCTCCGCACCACACGCCACATATGTGACCCAGTTTAGCAACACGGAGCTCACCGCCGTCCTGAGCGGGGGGAAAGTTTGGAGTGGAGAAAACCCTGGCACCGAAATGCCTTATTTTTTTTTTTCTTCTTCTTTTTTATTTTTTTTTTTAGCACAGTTGTGTTTGTTGAGTCAGAGCTGAGTTGGGCCTGGTTGCCATGGAGAGAAAAACATTGGCGCACTAAAAGCATTCAGCAAAAGACATTTGCAGAAGCAAGGAACAGACGGTAAAATTGCCCCAATTCAGGAAAATGGGGAGCTGACGTGCACTTTTTTTTTTTTTTTGTATTCATCCTAATGGAAGCCCTCTCGTCTAATTACTTGTGTAAGCCAGTGTGTTTTGCTAGGAGGAAAGCAAAAGCAGCGTTTAAGGCTGGAATGTGGGATCCGAGGAGCGGATGTTCTGCGTCTTTGATCCACTCTTTCCTTTCGCTGACAAGTCCTCAGACAAGTGGAAACAAGCAAATATCACCGCACGCACCCTTCTGTGCGTCACACAGTCTTTGTTTGTCCAGAGAGAACATATTAAAAGATAATAAATGAGTGAGGAATGCGTGACCGAACTGAAAGTAAAAGAGATGATACGTTATTATTACATGCAGGATTCTCACAGGAATGAAGCAAAAACACGACCTTACCTATACTTGCCATCCTTGAGACCTCCAATTTCGGGAGGTTTGGGGGGTGGGGGGTTGGGTGAGGGGTGTGGTTTAGGGCGTGGTTAAGAGGGGAGGAGTATATTTACAGCTATCCATCCATCCATTTTCTACCGCTTATTCCCTTTTGGGTCGCTGGTGCCTATCTCAGCTACGATCGAGCGGAAGGCGGTGTACATCCTGGACAAGTCGCCACCTCATCGCAGTATGTGTAGAAATCTTTATTTATAATTGAATAACTTGTTTATTTTTCAACAAGTTTTTAGTTATTTTTTTATCTTTTTTTTTCCAAATAGTTCAAGAAAGAGCACTACAAATGAGCAATATTTTGCACTGTTATACAATTTAATAAATCAGAAACGGATGACATAATGCTGTATTTTACTTCAACTTTTATTTTTCAACCAAAAATCCTTTGCTCTGATTAGGGGGTACTTGAATTAAAAAAAATGTTCACAGGGAGTATACATCTCTGAAAAAAGGTTGAGAACCACTGCTATAAAAACCGTAGATGTTATCGTCACATATGCGTGCACAGTAAATGGCAGTATTGTCCTGTTTAAGAGTGTCACAACATTGCTGTTTACGGCAGACAAGCTGCTTTACGGTAGACGGAAACGTGACTGCTGTTGTTGTTTGTTGTTGCCGCGCTGGGAGGACGTTAATGAAACTGCCTAACAATAAACCCACCTAAGAAACCAAGAACTCGCCCTCGATCATTCTGCAGTTATAATGTCATTGGGCAGGCACTCTGTTTGTATTGTGGGAAAGCGGACGTGAAAACAGGCTGTCGACACGTCACTCGGGTCCGCACTGAGCTGGAGGGGGCGTGGCCTCCAGCTCCGCCTGAATTTCGGGGGATTTTCGGGAGAAAATTTGTCCCGGGAGGTTTTCGGGAGAGGCGCTGAATTTCGGGAGTCTCCCGGAAAATCCGGGAGGGTTGGCAACTATGACCTTACCTATTGTATGTCCAATGGGTATTCACAAAAAAAGATACATTTATGGTCCTGTTTTATGCTGAAACAGTTTATTGTTTGTTTTTTTTGCTTACTTTAAACACCTAAAAATATAGAATTTCGCTTAAGACAACACTAAATAGGCCCTAGTGTGTGAACGTGAGTGTGAATGTTGTCCGTCTATCTGTGTTGGCCCTGTGATGAGATGGGGACTTGTCCAGGGTGTGCGCGCCTTCCGCCCGAATGCAGCTGAGATAGGCTCCGGCACCCCCCGTCACCCCAAAAGGGACAAGCGGTAGAAAATGGATGGAAGGACGAGCTGTTGCCGAGCAGAAATGGCAGTAAAGTTGCGAACTTTATCGTCAATGTTTTCTACTAAATCCTTTCAGCAAAAATATTAAGTTAGGAAGATCGTGTTTCGAAGAGGGTCCCTTGGGAGAGATGGGCATCGCCACCACCCGTCGACTGGTGCTGAAAAAAGGTGCGGGGCTGACCTTCGGGTTGTACAGGTACGACTATATAATCTCACTAAAACAGTAGTAACACAATAAGCAGATAAGGGATTTTCCAGAATTATCCTAGTAAATTTGTCTAATAACATCTGAATCGCTCCCACTGCCCTCGTCTTTTTTTTACTTCGTCTTTCACTCTCACTTTCCTCATCCAGGAATCTTTCATCTTCGCTCCAATTAATGGGGAAATCGTCGCTTTCTCGGTCCGAATCACTAAAGCGGCTGGTGGCCATGAATGTAAACAATGTGAGGATGTATGGAGCTCCACAACCCGTGACGTCACGCGCACATCGTCTGCTACTTTAGGTAAAGGCAAGGCTTTTTTATTAGCGACCAAAAGTTGCAAACTTTATCGTCGATGTTCTCTACTAAATCCTTTCAGCAAAAAAATGACAATATCGCGAAACGATCAAGTATGACACATAGAATGGACCTGCTATCCCCGTTTTAAATAAGAAAATCTCATTTCAGTAGGCCTTTAAAGAAAAAAAAAAACTACCGAAAATATTTGGGCTCCTAAAATGAAGTGAAGTTCAAAGCCGATTCCACAAAAGCCAGTTTATGTGTTCACCCCTTCGTGACCACAAGGTGACCAAGAAGGCTCGCATTCATCACCAAA
>NC_084612.1:66146943-66154443 GCF_033978795.1 Nerophis ophidion
ACCCCAAAAGGGAACAAGCGGTAGAAAATGGATGGATGGATATATATATATATACACACACACACATATACACTTATATACATATACACACATATATACAAATATATGTGTATATACTGTGTGTGTGTGTATATATATATATATATATATATATATATATATATATATATATATATATATATAGTGTGTGTGTGGTTACAGCAATAGACAGCGAGAGGGAGATTAACCTAGTATTTTTGTGTACAAACATCTCACTGGCAAGTGTTGTGCATGTGTGCCTCGTCAGGTCTCGTTGCAGCTTTTTTTAGGTGCAACGCTTCCTGCTGGCGGCCCGGCCCGCGATCTCATCAAGTCTCAATCCCAAAGACAATTAGGACAATCCAATAAGCTCGGCGTGTAATGCCGACCTGATGTCACGGCCCCGAGGCCGCCTCTGCTTGTCGGCGCTGTCATGGCTCAGTGCAGAAAAACAAACACAGCCGTCCTAAAAGTAGAAGCCCTGGCGATGGCTGATGAATGCGCTTAAGAGAGAGGAAATTGGAGCATGATGTTGTGGATGGAGTTTCAGGGATATGTTGGGTAGACATATCACCCCCCCCCTCCCCCCCCCCCAACCCAGCTGCTGCAAGGTGACCGCTTTCCATAAAGCAAGATGGCTGTCCTGTATAGCGAGTGAGAGTTGGAAGCGGGTGCACCAAAAAGTGCGGGGGATCCAATTACCGCACGCCGTGCCCAGTTGCTGTGCCCTTGAGGGCCACAGCGCCCCACAAAGCACATGTCGAGCCGGGGGATTACATGGGGGGGGTTTAGGAGGGGGAAGGAAACCGTCATGTGAAACTGTTGTGTCTTCTCGTTGCTGCGCATTTTCTTATTAAAGCGTGCACCGCGGCATCATTGTCGCTCCAGGAAGTTCAGCTGACTATTTCTGTCTCGCCAAGGACGGGACGGGACGGGGGGGGGGGGGGTAATTCTGCAGTAGTGTTATTATACCGTATTTCCTTGAATTGCTGCCGGGGCACTAATTAATTTGAAACCTCTTCTCACTCCTGCGCTTACCAAAGGCATGCGGTAAAAGTAAGCATGCGCTAATTATTGTAAAAACTCTTCTCATTCTGGCACTTACCAAAGGTATGCAGTAAAAATTTGAGTGTGATACATTTTTTTAATACAAGCACTGAAAGCTAAATATTAGCAACAAAAATCTGAATAAATTTTGCACTGCAGCTGATATTGTGCATTGAATGTTTACAGCAGGGGTCCCCAAACTACGGCCCGCGGGCCAGATACGGCCCGCCAGCGTCCAAAATCCGGCCCGCGCTAAAAAGTAAAAAAAAAAAAAAATTAGACTCCGAGTCTAACATTTTTAAACATCAGTGGACATATGACTTTTGTTCAGTTTAAGGAAAAGACAGTTTAGATTGTCTATATATATATATATATATATATATATACATATATATAGTGCGGCCCCTGGTCGATTTTTTTTTTAACCCAATACGGGCCCCCGGGTCAAAAAGTTTGGGGACCCCTGGTCTACAGTATTTCCTTCTGTTTCGTGCCTTGAACCGGAAGTACAAGAGCTGTTTTGTCTTCCAAATGTCTACAGCAGGAGTATCAAACACGTTTTTGTTTTTTTTGAGGGCTAAGTTGCAGTTTTGTTTGCCCTCAAAAGGCCGGCCGCTTGTAACATTAATTAAAAAAAAAATATAGGCTAAGGTAGGCTCCAGTACCCCCCGCGACCCCAAAAGGACAAGCGGTAGAAAACAGGTTGGATAGAAAAACTATCCCCAGTTGCATGGGATAGCTCTATTTTCTTTTTTTTTGTTTATCCATCCATCCATCCATTTTCTACCACTTATTCCCTTTTGGGGTTGCGGGGGGCGCTGGCGCCTATCTCAGCTTTTTTTGTTTAATAATTCTTAATTTTAAAAAAAGTTAAAAAAAATAAATAATAATATTTTAAAAAATCTAAACTTTTTTTAAATATATATTTTTTTAATTATGAATTGATTTAGAATCAGGATGAACACAAATTGAGATTCAGATGTAAATCATATTTTTGGTGTACCATTGTTTTATTCAAAATATGATCATTTTAAGCTTCTGGCACAAAAATGTGTAATTTCCCATCTGGCAACCCTGCTTTATGCAGTTTCAGTCAGTCTCGACTCCTATTATAACCTCTAAAGGCTTAGTTGGCCACATGCGTGGACAGCACCTTTTAGCTTTTATTTCCAAAATTGTGTACACTACTGAATTGGGGTCTTATGGCCGCTTATGTGGACACTTATACTGCCATCTGGTGGTGTCAGAAGAGTATGACATACAGTGGAATTTGGGGAAAAAAGTGTAAAAATAAGAATGAGCATGTCACTACAAATGAAGTACACGTTTGTGTACTTATGGACTAAGTACATCATATCAAATGTTGATTCTTAGTTTTTATTCTAATTAGGATCCAATAAGCCCAAATAGCAAAGACAAATAAATAAAAGCATGTAATCAAACAGCTTGGGCCTTAAGAGGTTAGCTAAGGAACGTACTCTTTTCCTGTCGGTCACTATCCGCCGTAACTTTGTTCCAGCTCCACTTCTGTTAAAGTGCACTAAGCACTTGCTCTTATGTTGTTTTGCTACTTTGCATTCCAGCTAGCTTAGCAGTTAGCAGGACTTCCAGTCTTCTTGCTCGGTGTTGCGTGTTTAACTAGTCCTCCCGCTCCAGTTATTTGCCGCCATGGACGCCAGGAGGAGCGACTTAAGTTTAGCTCGCTGGTCCTCAGTCAGCAAACGCTCGCAGCCTTTTTGCAGCAAACTGCGACTGAGCGAGGACTGGAACGTGTCATCAACCTGCATCTCGCAAAAGGCCTTCCCAATAAAGGCACACATCAAACTCCATAGTAAGACTGCAAAATAAGTCACTGTGGGGCCCCAAAAAGTTGCGAGTGCCAGCACTTTGATAAAGGAGGTGAAAAACACTATTGAATTCTAAGTCATGTTTCCTTCTTTGCTCAACGCGGATAAATGTTAATAAGTCCATTTTAATCGTCATGTCACATTTTTCTGCGTATAAAAACTATAATTATTTGGTGCCTCAATTGGATTTACATTTATCATAAAAATAGGGCGATAGAATTTAAATCATACATCATGCATGTCGTTCAGCCCTATTTACAGTAAGGAAGGTATTCATATGGCCCCATATGAGGAAGGAGGTGCAGTCGGCTGAAAATGATGGAAAGCGCCACTCTGCATAGAAACTGACGCCATGTTCAAAGTTGGAACTGCCAAAAAAAAACACATTTTAAGATATTTAACACACTACTGCCGTCTGGCGGCTAGAGTAGATCATTTGTCACGTTTCATGTGCCGGGTAAACCGAGACGAATGGGGCCACACTAATTGGTTTTGTCACCTAAAACTCAAAGCTAATTTTTTTTTTTTAGATAATTTAGCATGAACAACAGAGCACTCATATATGTATATATATATATATATATATATATATATATATATATATATATATATATATATATATGTGTGTATATGTACATATATATATGTGTGTATATGTATATATACATATATTCATATGTATATATACACATATATATGTGTATATATATGTATGTGTATATATATGTTTATATATATACATATATATATTTTTATATATGTATATATATATGTGTTTATATATATGTGTATATATATGTATATTTATATATATATGTATACTGTATATATGTATGTATACTGTATATATATATATATATATATATATGTGTGTGTTTATATACAGTATATATATATGTGTGTGTGTGTGTGTGTGTGTGTGTGTGTATATATATATATATATATATATATATATATATATATATATACACACACACACACACACGCACACACAAATTATGTTGTGCAAACATATTTACAGTAAGGAAGGTATTCATATGGCCCCATTGCTTTGCGAGAGGAAGGAGGGGTTAACCATTTTTGCAATGCAGTCGGCTGAAAATGATGGAAAGTGTCACTCTACATAGCAACTGAGGCTGTGTTGAAAGTTTGAATTGCCGGAGAAAAAAAAACACATTTTAAGATATTCAACACTCTACTGCCGTCTGGCAGCTAGAGTCGATCATTTGTCACGTTTCATGTGTCGGGTTAACCGCTACGAATGGGGCCACAGTCATTTGTTTTGTCACCTACAGCACAGAGCTAATTATGTTTATTTTTTATTTTTTAGATAACTTAGCATAAAGTAGCCTACAAGGCAAAACATATTCCAAGTAAGCCCCCACATCCATGAATTTGTGTTTAACAAATCAGCTAGTTAGTCACATCCGTGAAGTGGATTTCCACTTCATATGCTCCAGTTAACACAACAACCACACATTCGTGCATATCTCATCCCTCTCTTGCAGCCTGTGTGTTTATAAAACAACAACAACAATAATAATAACAGCAAAGCACGGCGGCTCCATGAAAGCCAGTGTTAGCCCGCAGGTTCGCTTTGAAGAAACCTCACACAATAGCGAGTAGAAAAGGCCAACGCTTGAATGGCGGTTTTGAAGGAGGCTGGACTTGGCCTTCAAGTCAACATTCCTGCAGCTCAGTGCGTCTTCCCGCTCGCCTCCCACTCATGTTCCCACAGGGGGGATGAAGAAGTCTGATGGAGTTTTAGAAAGGGGGTCATTTAGCTGCACTATAGGATGTTATGACCCCCCCCCCCACCCCCCACCCCCCCTCCCCGGCTCCCTTGTACCACCTTAGCCCTGCCTTCCCCGCGCCGCCGCCGCTCTTGTGTGAGGTCACATATAGCAGCTCTTTTGTGGTGTCTGAGGAGTGTCTGCTTTTCCGCCTCTATTATGTCTAGAGTCACCCAAAACTTCCTGGAGATGCAAAGAAGAAAAAAAAAACTATAGAAGAAAATAGCAGGACTTATTGTGAGCCAGGACCAGATGTTAAACTAAACTCTGTGTGTTCTTGTATTTCTGCCCTTTTTGAGACACTGACAAGGAAAAGTAGCTTCCATATGAGGACCGGTGAACAAGTTAGGACCCAAAATCATGGTCCCAATACGGAAAACCATTGTATCTAATAGAGAGCCGAAATACTACAGTCCGTGAACATTGCTCCAAAGTCTGGATTTTTTTCTGGCTTTAATGGGCATACAAAAGTAAACATTGACAGGTGCAAAGGCAGCAATATATGATAAAACAGCTAAAGAAGGACTTCCCTATTCATCACCGAAAAAACCCGGCTAATTTTATGACATCCGGTGCTGACGTAAGACAACCCGCGTCCCATATGTGACCATAGGATGAACAAATACACTACGGCACTAAGACTATAGTGGCCATTAACAGTTAGCTTCTACAGCTGGTTTGCCCAAAGTATGGTCCGTGACTCGTTTGTCATCGGCCTTAAGCGCATTACAAAAAAACAAAAAAATAGAGATCTCATTTGCACCCCTGGTGGTCAAATCTATCAAAGTTAGGGTGGTCCCAAAAAGGAGGGATTTTTCAAATTGACTGTGTGTCGGTTTTAAAAGTGATCCCCCGTTTGGTCAACATATGAAATAACAAGTGTGTGTTAAAAATTGAAGCGCTCCCCCTCTGGCCAGTATTTGTAATAACAAGTGTGTGTAAGAAATTGAATTGCGCCCCCTTTGGTCAAAATGTATTTAAAAAAATGAAATAAATATGTATATAGAGACTGCGATAAGGTGGCGACTTGTCCAGGGTGTACCCCGCCTTCCGGCCGATTGTAGCTGAGATAGGCGCCAGCGCTCCCCGCAACCCCAAAAGGGAATAAGCGGTAGGGAATGGATGGATGGATGGATGTATATAGAGACATACTGTTATAACTTGAAGTAAATAATGAAATTACAAACCAAAACCAAAAAGAAAATTCTTACAAAATTGTGAACAATTTATCATATTCTTTCTGTTTCTTTAATATTGCGATACTTTCTCGTAAAATATAATTTTTTTATGTAAAAAAAAAAAATATTACTTTTTAATGCAAATTGGTGATATATAAAATTCTGACTTTTATCACATCGTTGCCAATTATTTTGTTGTACTTGTAAAATTTTGACTTTTTTGAGTAAAATTATTACTTTTGTCATAATTTTGCCACATAAAATTCAGATTATTATTATATTGCCAAAATTTTAAAGTGTTCTTATAATATTGCGACTTTTTCCGCGTAGAATTACGAATCTTTTCATAAAATAGCCAAAATGTTAAGCTTTTCTTGTAAAATTGCGAGTGTTATTGAGTACAATTCCAACTTTTATCATAATATTGCACTCAAATGTTTAGTTTTTCTTGTAAAATGTTGACTTGTGTTGAGTAAAATGACGAATTTTATGATAACACTGACAAAATTGGAAGTTTTTCTTGTGAAATTGTGACCTTGTTCCAGTGAAATTCCGACTCATTTTTCACAACAAGCTTGTTTATATTTACAAAGTATGTATATATTATTAATGTTGTAAATACACATCTATATATATTATATATATCTAGAAAGGGTGGTCCCAAAAAGGAGGGATTTTTTAAAAATTGACTGTGTGTCGGTTTTAAAAGTGCTCCCCCTTTGGTCAACATATGAAATAACAAGTGTGTGTAAAAAAAAAAAATGAAGCGCTCCCCTTCTTGCCAGCATATGAAACAACAAGTGTGTGTAAGAAATTGAAATGCGCCCCCTTTGGTCAAAATGTATTTAAAAAATCAAATAAATATGTATATAGAGACATACAAAAATTATTTTCTCACAATGTGTCGACTTTTTTCTCACAAAATTGGGAACAATTTATCATATTCTTTCTGTTTCTGTGATATTGCAATATTTTCTCGTAAAATATTATTTTTTTATGTAAAAAATTTTTTAATGCAAATTGGTGATATATAAAATTCTGACTTTTATCACATTGTTGCCAATTATTTTGTTGTACTTGTAAAATTGTGACTTTTTGGAGTAAAATTATGACTTTTGTCATAATTTTGCCACATAAAATTCATATTATTATTATATTGCCAAAAGTGTTCTTATAAAATTGTGACTTTTGCTGAGTAAAATGACGACTCTTTTCATAAAATTGCCAAAATGTTAAGCTTTTCTTGTAAAATTGCGAGTGTTATTGAGTACAATTCCAACTTGTATCATAATATTGCACACAAATGTTTAGTTTTTCTTGTAAAATGTTGACTTGCGTTGAGCAAAATGACAAATTTTATGATAACACTGACAAAATTGGAAGTTTTTCTTGTGAAATTGTGACCTTGTTCCCGTGAAATTCCGACTCATTTTTCACAACAAGCTTGTTTATATTTACATAGTATGAATATATTATTAATGTTGTAAATACACATCTATATATATTATATATATCTAGAAATGGCGGACCCAAAAAAGAGGAATTTTTTTTTAAATTGACTGTGTGTCGGTTTTAAAAGTGCTCCCCCTTTGGTCAACATATGAAATGACAAGTGTG
>NC_084612.1:66161943-66174443 GCF_033978795.1 Nerophis ophidion
TGTAGTCAAGAGATATAATCAACAATATATAGTTTAAGAAATAGTCAACAGTCGACAGGATAGTGGAGAGGCTATAGTCAACAGGATCTAGTCGAACGGATATAGTTCACAGAATAGTCACCAATATACAGTCAACATGATATAGTGGATAGGACAGTCAACATGATATAGTCGACAGGATTTAGTCAACAGGGTATAGTTGACAGGATATAGTCGACAGAATTGTGGACAGGTCATAGTTAACAAGATATGTTTGACATAATAGTTGACAAGGTTATACTTGACACAATAATCAACAGCATATAGTCGACAGGATGATGGAAAGGATATAGTCAACAGGAAATAGACGACAGAATAGTGGACAGGATATTGTTGACAGGGTTGACAGAATATAGTCGAAAGGATATAGTTGACAGAATAATGGACAGGATATAGTCAACAGTACATAGTCAACAGAATAGTGGACAGGATATCGTGGACACGCTATAGTCAACAGGATAGTTGACAGAATATAGTCGAAAGGATATAGTTGACAGGATAGTCAACAGGATATTGTCCACAGGTCATAGTCAACAGGATATAGTTAACAGGATAGTCGACACAATATAGTTGGCAGGATAGTTGACAGGATATAATTAACAGAGTATTTTTGACAGGATAGTCAATTGAATAGTCGACGGGTTATAGTCAATGGGAAAGTCGTCAGGTCATAGTCAACAGGATATAGTTAACAGGATATAGTTAACAGGATAGTCGACAGGATACAGTCGATGGGGTAGTCGACAGGATATAATTAATAGGTTATCTTTGACAGGATAGTCAACAGAATAGTCGACAGGATATACTTGACAGAATAATCAACAGCATATAGTCGACAGGATGATGGAAAGGATATAGTCGACGGGAAATAGACGACAGAATAGTGGACAGGATATTGTTGACAGGTTGACAGAATATAGTTGAAAGGATATAGTTGACAGAATAATGGACAGGATATAGTCAACAGGACATAGTCGACAGAATAGTGGACAGGATTTCGTGGACACACTATAGCTAACAAGAAAGAATATAGTCGAAAGGATATAGTTGAAAGGATAGTCAACATGATATAGTCCACAGGTCATAGTCAACAGGATATAGTTAACAGGATAGTCGACGGGATACAGTCAATGGGTTAGTTGACACAATATAGTTGGCAGGATAGTCGACAGGATATAAATAACAGGGTATTTTTGACAGGATATAGTCGACAGAATTGTGGATAGGTCATAGTTAACAAGATATGTTTGACAGAATAGTCGACAGGATATACTTGACAGGATGATGGAAAGGATATAGTCGACAGAATAGTGGACAGGATATAGTCAACAGGATATAGTCGACAGAGTAGTGGACAGGATATAGTCAACAGGAAATAGTCGACAGAATAGTGGACAGGATATTGTTGACAGGCTATAGTTAACAGGGTTGACAGAATATAGTCGAAAGGATATAGTTGACAGAATAATGGTCAACAGGACATAGTCGACAGAATAGTGGACAGGATATCGTGAACACGCTATAGTTAACAGGATAGTTGACAGAATTTAGTCGAAAGGATATAGTTGACAGGATAGTCAACATGATATAGTCCACAGGTCATGGTCAACAGGATATAGTTAACAGGATAGTCGACGGAATACAGTCAATGGGATAGTCGACTCAATATAGTTGGCAGGATAGTCGACAGGATATAATTAACAGGGTATTTTTAACAGGATAGTCAACAGAATAGTCGAGGGGTTATAGTCAATGGGAAAGTCAACACAATATAGTTGACAGGATAGTCGACAGGTCATAGTCAACAAGATATAGTTAACAGGATAGTCAACAGGTCATAGTCAACAGAATACAGTCAATGGGATAGTCGACAGGATATAATTAACAGGGTATTTTTAACAGGATAGTCAACAGAATAGTCGACGGGTTATAGTCAATGGGAAAGTCAACACAATATAGTTGACAGGATAGTCGACAGGTCATAGTCAACGGGATATAGTTAACAGGATAGTCAACAGGATACAGTCGATGAGATAGTCGACGGGATATAATTAAAAGGGTATATTTGACAGGATAGTCAACAGAATAGTTGACGGGTTATAGTCAATGGGATATAGTTAACAGGATAGTCGACAGAATACAGTCGATGGGATAGTCGACTGGATATAATTAACAGGGTATTTTTGACAGGATAGTCAACAGGATAGTCGACGGGTTATAGTCAATGGGATATAGTTAACAGGATAGTCGACAGGATACAGTCGATGGGATAGTCGACAGGATATAATTAACGGTATTTTTGACAGGATAGTCAACAGAATAGTCGATGGGTTATAGTCATAGTCAACAGGATATAGCTAACAGGATATAGTTAACAGGATAGTCGAAAGGGTACAGTCGATGGGATAGTCGACAGGATATAATTAACAGGGTATTTTTGACAGGATAGTCAACAGATTAGTCGACGGGTTATAGTCAATGGGAAAGTCAACACAATATAGTTGACAGGATAGTCGACAGGTCATAGTCAACGGGATATAGTTAATAGGATAGTCAACAGGATACAGTCGATGGGATAGTCGACAGGATATAATTAACGGTATTTTTGACAGGATAGTCAACAGATTAGTCGACGGGTTATAGTCAATGGGAAAATCAACACAATATAGTTGACAGGATAGTCGACAGGTCATAGTCAACGGGGTATAGTTAACAGGATAGTCGACAGGATACAGTCGATGGGATAGTCGACAGGATATAATTAACTGGGTATTTTTGACAGGATAGTCAACAGATTAGTCGACGGGTTATAGTCAATGGGAAAATCAACACAATATAGTTGACAGGATAGTCGACAGGTCATAGTCAACGGGGTATAGTTAACAGGATAGTCGACAGGATAGAGTCGATGGGATAGTCGACAGGATATAATTAACTGGGTATTTTTGACAGGATAGTCAACAGATTAGTCGACGGGTTATAGTCAATGGGAAAGTCAACACATTATAGTTGACAGGATTTAACCGGATATTTGACAGGCTATAGTCGACAGGATAGTCTCCTGTAAAAGTGCATGTCCAAACACACCTTTCTTGCCTCTGCAGGTCCAACTCCAAGTGCAAGGAGCCCCGGGCTCCCCAGGTCCATCCCGGGGACCGCCACGCTCCCAGCAGGGGGGCCCGAGCTGAACAGAGTATTGGCGACTTGCAGGCCGTCATCAAACAGTCTAGCCTGGACGACCTGGACACGGACGGAGACATCGATGTGGACGACTGCGACGATGGTGAGTGGATTTTATCACGTGGACGTTGAACCTCAGTCCCTCATTGACGCACTTTTAAACTCAGACAGGAAATGAGGCTCACAGGTGCTGTGTGATGGCTCCATCTGGTGGTCAAAAGTGGAACAGCACTGCTGTCTACGCAACCACAGCATATGATTTTTTTTTTAAACATAAATACCTTTTTAAAAAGATAACAATATGCTTAGTAATGTAAACAAAAAAATTATAATCAAGGCATTCAAAATGTGTACAAAGTGATATCATAATAATACTAATATTGATAATAATAAACATTGTACTTCCAAATTGGGCCTGATTTGCATTCGCATTGCTCATTATCACAATCCTCTATATTAATTAACATTGTATGTTAATTACATAAATAAAGTAACATTTTATTATCTTTTTTATATTGTTACATAATTCAATAAAATACACGTATATTATATATTAACGATTTAGGTTATTTTATGAAAAAAAAATTGTCGCTGTAATATTTTATTGTAAAATTTGTGTATTTTATAATTAAGGATTTTAATCTGTACTATTTGTAAAAAAAAAAAAAAAGAAATAAAAAACTAAATTGAGCTTTTGCACATTCATGTTCAGAAATGTACACTTTAGTTATAAATATTAAGTATTATTTTTTATTAACGTGGCAATGTTGTGCCACATTAAGTAACATTTTATGATATTTTTTATATTGTTATATAATACAATTAAATATATATTATATATTAACGATTTAAAAGGAGTTAGGTTATTTTATGAGAAAATATTTATTAGATACTGTATTATTTTATTGTAATATTTGTGTATTATAATTAAGGTTTTTAATCTATACTATTAAATGTATAAAAAAAATTTAATAAAAAAAACTCTAAATTGAGCTTTTGCCGACTCATGTTTACAAATATACAGTTTAATTTTAAATATTAAATAATCATTTTTATTAATGTGGCAATTTTGTGCCACATTAAGTAACATTTTATGATCTTTTTAATATCGTTATTTATAATACAATAAAATATATATTATGTATTAACGTTTTTTAAAACGATTTAGGTTATTTACTGAGAAAATAATTTTTCGATATTGTGTTATTTTATTGTGATATTTGAGTATTTATGATAAAGGTTTTAACTCTCTACTATTAAATTTGTAAAAAAATAAATAAATACAAAAAGTTTAAATTGAGGTTTTGCACATTCATGTTTGAAATGTATATTTTAAATTTAAATATTAAATATTAATTTTTATCAATGTGTCAATTTTGTGCCACATTAAGTAACATTATATGATATTTTTTAGATTGTTATATAATACAATAAAAAATACATTATACATTAACAATTTAAAACAATTCAGATCATTTTATGAGAAAAAATGTTTGTTACTGTGTTATTTTATTGTAATATTTGTGTATTTTATAATTAAGGTTTTAATCTATACTATTAAATTTGTAAAAAAAAAAAAGAAAAAAACTGTAAATTGAGGTTTTGCACATTTATGTTTAGAAATGTGTGTTTTGAATATTAAATATTAATTCTTATTAATCTGACAATTTTGTGCCACATTAAGTAACATTATATGATCTTTTTTATATTGTTATTTAATACAATAAAATATCTGTATATTATATATTAACGATTTAAAATGATTTAGGTTATTTTGTGAAAAAATGTTTGTTCCATACTGTATTATTTTATTGTAAAATGTGTGTATTTTATAATTAAGGTTTTTAATCTATACTATTAAATTTATAAATGATAAATAAATGGGTTGTACTTGTATAGCGCTTTTCTACCTTCAAGGTACTCAAAGCGCTTTGACACTACTTCCACATTTACCCATTCACACACACATTCACACACTGATGGAGGGAGCTGCCATGCAAGGCGCCAACCAGCACCCATCAGGAGCAAGGGTGAAGTGTCTTGCTCAGGACACAACGGACGTGACGAGGTTGGTTCTAGGTGGGATTTGAACCAGTGACCCTCGGGTTGCGCACGGCCACTCTCCCCACTGCGCCACGCCGTCCCTATTATCAAATAAGAAATAAAAAAACTGTAAATTGAGCTTTTGCACATTCATGTTTAGAAATGTACACTTCAGTTTTAAATATTAAGTATTCATTTTTATTAATGTGGAAATTTTGTGCCACATTAAGTAACATTATATGATCTTTTTTATATTGTTGTATGTTACAATTAGATATATATTGTATATTAACAATTTAAAACGAGTTAACATCCAATATTATATATTTATTATTTTATAATTAAGGTTTTTATTTTATACTATTACAGTTGTAAAAAAAAAAGGAAAAAAATGTAAATTTAGCTTTTGCCCACTAATTTTTAGAAATGTACACTTTAATTTTAAATATTAAATATTAATTGTTATTAATGTGGCAATTGTTGTATGTTACAATTAGATATATATTGTATATTAACAATTTAAAACGAGTTAACATACAATATTATATATTTATTATTTTATAATTAAGGTTTTTATTTTATACTATTACAGTTGTAAAAAAAAAAGGAAAAAAATGTAAATTTAGCTTTTGCCCACTAATTTTTAGAAATGTACACTTTAATTTTAAATATTAAATATTAATTGTTATTAATGTGGCAATTTTGTGCCACATTAAGTAACAGTTTATGATCTTTTTTATATCGTTAAATATAATACAATAAAATATATATTATGTATTAACATTTTAAAATAATTTAGGTTATTTAATGAGAAAATTATTTTTCGATATTGTATTACTTTATTATAATATTTGAGTATTTACAATAAAGGTTTTAAATCTATACTATTAAATTTGTAAAAATAAAAAATAAATACAAATATAAATTGAGGTTTTGCACATTCATGTTTAGAAATGTATATTTTAAATTTAAATATTAAATATAAATGTTTATTGATGTGGCAATTTTGTGCTCCAAATAGTAGATTTTAGTTTTACTTTGTTTACTTTTAAGAGGTTTAGGTTTTTCTTGGCCTTTGAATCAAATGCTTGCAATTGTACATATTTTGGATTATTTGTATTCATGTTTAGTTATATGATTACATGACATACTGTATATATTATTTATATATATTAAAATGTGAAATGTATCCTGTCATGTATCCTCCATGTTGCTATCAAAACAAAATTATTCATTCCTTTTCAGCCCAATACTAATATTTTTCTTGTAATAAGGCAAATGGTTCGTTTGAAGGTTGCTGTCATGGCGTAAAAAAGCTAGACGAGGTTTAATTGTGTAGTTTGCAGGATGATAGAAAATACTTGATTTTAAGTGCAAGTGTTTGCGTGCAGGTCCACTCGCGGCGTCCTCGCTCGCTTCGCCCGCCTCAGCCTGCAGCAGCGCCCCCCAGACGTTGACCCCTCAGCTTCAGGAGGGAGCCGCCTGGATGTCGGGACACGTTTGCCCCGAAATGGACGCCCTGAGACAGACGCTCTTCGCCGGGCTGGACTCCAAAGAGTCCAGGGAAAAGTTTTTGCAGGAGGTGCTGAGGATGCGGCTCAAGCAGGAGGAGAAGCTGGCGGCCGCCGTGCAAGCCAAGCGCGGCCTGCAGCAGGTAAACACCTTTTTTCTTCACTTTGCATCAAAAAGCAAGTCTTTAGTTGTATTTTTCTCAAAATCTAATAATTTTTACCTTGAGTTTATATTTGGGATTAAAAATGGCCCATTTTAAAGATGTTTTCAGGTAATTTTACATGAATGAAGAAGTCCTGCTATTATACCTTTGAGAAATAAGTCACATTAACTCAAAAAAGCTGCATATTTTTGAAAAAATTATATATATAGATATATATATATTTTTTTTTTTTAAGTTTTAATCAAGAATTGATTCTAAATCGAATCGTCACCACAAGAATGTAAATCAGATCGAATCGTTAGGTGCCAAAAGATTCACACCCCTATATGTTCCTTCTTGACTGCACTTAAATGTAGAATATATATATTATATATATATATATATGCATATATTATATACCATATATGTAATATATGTCATATATTATTAATTATTATTATTGTTTATTGTGAGCAAACTGTGGTGCTGAATTTCCCCCAGGGATCAATAAAGTACTTTCTATTCTATTCTATTCTATTCTATTCTATTTCCATTTTTTCTTTGTAAAAAAAAAAAAAAATAGAAAAAATATATATATATATCTATGTATGTATACACATATATATATATACATCCATCCATCCATTTTCTACCGCTTATTCCCTTTCGGGGTCGCGGGGGGCGCTGGCGCCTATCTCAGCTACAATCGGGCGGAAGGCAGGGTACACCCTGGACAAGTCGCCACCTCATCGCAGGGCCAACACAGATAGACAGACAACATTCACACTCACATTCACACACTAGGGCCAATTTAGTGTTGCCAATCAACCTATCCCCAGGTGCATGTCTTTGGAAGTGGGAGGAAGCCGGAGTACTCGGAGGGAACCCACGCAGTCACGGGGAGAACATACAAACTCCACACAGAAAGATCCCGCGCCTGGATTTGAACCCCAGACTACTCAGGATCTTCGTATTGTGAGGCAGACGCACTAACCCCTCTTCCACCGTGAAGCCCATATATATATACATATATATATATATATATTTATATATAGCTTTTGTTAATTCATATAATAAGCATGATTATTGTTTTTTTTTTTTGGGAGAAAAACAATATTCAGTTTGAATCGAGAATCGATTCTAAACCAAATCGTCACCACAAGAATGTAAATCAGATCGAATCGTTAGGTGCCAAAAGATTCACACCCCTATTATATATCCTTTTTTTCTTTGTAAAAAAAAAAAAACTTAAAAAAAAAAAAAATAAATAAATATATATATATCTTTTTCTAATTCATTTAATAAGTATGATAATTGTTTGTTTTTTAAAGTGTTATTTGTTTTGATAATTATAATGAAACTTATTAGAAAAGCCCCTTCCGGTTGCATGTAGATGGCCTAAAATAATATTTTTAAATATTGGTTCTTATATAAATTTTTAAAAAAAGTTAAATTTAAATGGTATTTTTAATTGTAAGTTTTTTTAATCTATTTTTTTAACATTATGAAACATTTTGAAATCGGGATGAATAAGAATGGCAATTTGGATGGAAATCGATATTTTGTGCATTCCTAATATATGATTTTTTTAAAGGGAAATAGACATATTTTTAGATCAATACAATTATTTGGAGGAAAAAAATAATTGTTTGAATAAAAAAAGTGTCATTTTTGAGAAAAAAGTAGCACTTTATTCGTGGAAAAAGTTGTATATTTTAAGGGGAAAAAAACTAACATTTAGGTTAGAAAGCAGACATTTTTTTTAAATTCATTTGTAATATTTTACAAGAAAAAAAAGACCATTTCTATTTTTTTTAATTTTGCCCCAAAAAAAGTCCCTTTTTGTCAAATATTTTTCCAAAATGTAAGTTGTTTTTTTGAAGTTTCCTCTTGACAAACACTACTTTTTGTGCAGGAGTTGGAGTTTGTGAAAGTGGCCAAGAAGGGCCGCCTGCGTGAGGCCGTGGAGGCCAAGAGAAACCTTCGCAAGGAGATAGAACGCCTTCGTGTGGACTGGGAGAGGAAGATGAGGGAGGCGGACGAGGCCAGCGAGCGCCTCCAGAAGGAGTTGGAGCAGGAGAGGAAGCTGAGAGGATGTGATAAAGGATGCCAGGCCGAGCGTCTACGGGGAAAATACTCAACTCAGGTAAGACCCAACTGTCGCCCGTGGTGTTACACTTTGAATAGAAATATCCTAAAAGTTGTATCATTATTATAATTTCCCGACAGTTAGTGAAGTTCTGCAAATAATCTGTGTTGGCCCTGCGATGAGGTGGCGACTTGTCCAGGGTGTACCCCGCCTTCCGCCCGATTGTAGCTGAGATAGGCGCCAGTGCCCCCCGCGACCCCGAAAGGGAATAAGCGGTAGAAAATGGATGGATGGAGGGGTGTCAGAAAAAAAGTGTATTCTTTGGGTTTTTTTTTAGAATGTTTCTTATTTTTTGCGTTGACAATTAATTAACATATTTTTTCCTGCTAAGATGAGTTGGGAAATTCCACAAAGTTGTATATTTTGGAAGTAATGCACAAATTTATTTTTCTGGAAAAAGTTGTCAATTTAAACATTTTCATCAAATCATGCAACTTTTTTCTCTTAGGATTGTAACTTTTTTCAAATTTTTTGAAATAATCTGGTCAGAGTCAAAATTTCGGCGTCATATATATATATGTTAGGGGTAAATAATAAATATAAATGAATGGGTTGTACTTGTATAGCGCTTTTCAACCTTCAAGGTACTCAAAGCGCTTTGACACTACTTCCACATTTACCCATTCACAGACACATTCACACACTGATGGAGGGAGCTGCCATGCAAGGCGCTAACCAGCACCCATCAGGATCAAGGGTGAAGTGTCTTGCTCAAGGACACAACGGACGTGACGAGGTTGAACCAGGGACCCTCGGGTTGCGCACGGCCACTCTCTCACCGCCACGCCGGTTATGAAAAATAAAATGTTAACATAAAAACTATAATAGTTAAATAACCAATTTTGCCGCAAGTTTGAAAAATGTCAAGGTGGGGGAGCTGGTAATGAATTATAAAACATCAACATAAAAACAATGATTAAACAAAAATATTTGCAGCAAAAACGAAAGATAAGTTTGGGGATATTTTGACAAGCTGGGGGGGCTAGATGACGCCAGTTAAAAAAAAAATTTTTTTTCAAATAACTGCAAAACCTAAACATTTTAAAGCACCAACACGTTATTGTGATAGTCACAATCTTAAGGGGAACCAACTTCCCACAACAATGTACCCAATTTAACATCTGGATTTTCTTATGCATTCCAATATGCAAGTATGGAATATATTTAGTTCATCAACTGTCGGAACTTTATCAAAATAAAGTATATTTACTTTAACAAACCTTGATGGAGATACAAAATGTTGGTACTTTTTAAAAACAGTAAATGTCCAGCCAAACGACACTACAAATCCAATCTGAGTGGAGTGAAATGAAATTCGGTACGTGTATTTGTATTGAACTGTTTCGGTACGGGGGTTTCGGTTCGATTCGGAGGTGTATTGAACGACACGGACATATTAAATAGCGCACTGCACGTTGTGTAAACAATGCACAACGAGGCACCATGAATTGATTTACGTGGACCCCGACTTAAACAAGTTGAAAAACTTATTGGGGTGTTACCATTTAGTGGTCAATTGTACGGAATATGTACTGTACTGTGCAATCTACTAATAAAAGTTTCAATCAATCAAAAAAACAACAACACCCGGCATGCTAGCAGTGATCAAGGTATATAATAGACTGACCCTCCGCAGTCCAGGTGGAGTTTCTTAAAAGCCTCGAATGTCCGGCATTTTAAGTTATGGTTGTGTGTATTTTCAATGTAAGTTCAGGGTTAAGAAGGGGTTAAAAAGAAAACAAATTGTGCACGCAGCAGCATTCGTGAGGGAGAGGCAGAGACAGAGAGAGCGAGAGAGTTATGATAAACGTACATGCGTCGCCAGGCTCTGCTTTTTACTCATAGATTAATCAGATTTATTTTTTTATTTTCTATAACAGGGGTGTCAAAAGTGGGCCCCGGAGGCCATTGCGGCACACAGCTAATGTTTTAAAGGCCCACGGCACATTCTAAAAAAACTATTACAATAAACAAAAACATAAACAAAAGTGAAATAAAAAATCTTGAGGGCTGAATGTCATTTAGAAAAACTTGCAACGTTTACTAATAAAACAAAGCTGTTTTTTTTTCTTTCAAACCGTCATTGTTTAAAACATAATATTGAATCAAAATCAATGTTATTATGAATTATTGACCTACCAATTTTCCGATTACTTCACATCAAATATTCCACTAAGAAAATTATTTTTGGTTGGAGATTTAGCAAATTTGTTAAATAAGTAATCAAAAAATGTATATTTAGTTTTTTTCTTACTGTACCGAAAATGAACCAAACCGTGACCTCTTGAACCGAGATACGTACCGAACCGAAATTTTTGTGTACCGTTACACCCCTAATATATATATATGTATATATGTGTATATATATATATATATATATATATATATATATATGTGTGTGTATGTATAGATATGTATATATGTATGTATGTATGTGTATAGATATATATATGTGTGTATATGTGTATGTATGTAGATATGTATGTATATGTGTGTGTATATATATATATATATATATATATATATGTATATGTATATGTGTATGTATATATATATGTATATATGTATGTGTATATATATATGTATATATATAACCCATATTCAGTTGAATATGCTACAAAGACAACATATTTGATGTTTAAATATATACATATATATACATATCTCTATATATACACACATGGACATACATATACATGTATATATACATATATATATGCATATGTATATATACATACATATATGTATAGTTATACATACATGTATATATACATATATATATATATACATGTAAATATATGTATATATGTGTGTATATATGTGTATGTATAAATTTGTATATGTATGTATGTGTATATATATCTGTGTATGTATATATATATATATATATATATATATATATATATGTATATATATGTGTGTATATATGTATATATATATATGTGTGTATGTTTTTATGTATATATAAATACGTATATAAATTGTATATTTATATGTATGTGTATAAATGTATGTATATATAAATGTATGTATATATGTGTGTGTGTATATATAAATATGTATGTATACATGTATAAATATGCGTGTATATATGTGTGTATATATGTATATATATATATATATGTATGTATATATATGTATGTATATATATATATGTGTGTGTGTGTATATATGTATATATATATGTGTGTGTGTGTATATATGTATATATATGTATGTGAATATATGTATATATACATATATATACACATATATATACATATGTATATATACATGTACAAGTGTATATATACATTTACACGTATATGTATACGGATACATATACATGTATATGTATATACATATATGTATACATACACACATGTATATGTATACGTATATACATATATGTATACACATATATGTATACATATACATGTACACGTATATGTATAC
>NC_084612.1:66181943-66194443 GCF_033978795.1 Nerophis ophidion
GCAGTCCCAGCTGGACAAGCAGGCCGACCTGCACGGGCCCCCCGCAGCGGGGGCCTCGCTGGGGGCGGAGCACAGGGACGGACAGAGCACACAACGCAGCAGCCCCTCCTAAAGCTGCGACCAGGTACTTTCATCAACGTGATGGCGAAACGGACTGGAGAGAAGCGAGCGCGGCTGCGTCACACTACTTGAAAATGAAGGGAAGTCACATGTTACACGTCTGTCAGCACAACAACAACACGGTGCCACAAAAGTATTGGTACAAGCCGAGTGGCACTCATGCAGACCACTGGAACCAACACACAGCGTTTACCACTATTTACCTGCAATATCTGCTTGCTTTTTAAATATATATATATATATATATATATATATATATATATATATATATATATATATATATATATATATATATATATATATATATATATATATATGTACTGTATGTAGAGGATTTGTTACTCCATAGGCAAAAACAAACAAGGCATTTATAACCTCAAGTATTGGAGGATTTCATATTTTATGTATGGATGTGCAACTTTTTCATAGCTTCATATCTGCTTTTTTGCTCATTTAATAAGGTCACACTGAAAATAAGTCATATTAATTATTAATTCTAGTCGTACTTGGAAGCTGGGAACGTACAAGAATAAAGTTGCTTCTTTTTTTGAAAAAAAAAGTCATAATTTTACTATAGTTAAGTCATATGTTTTCTTGAACTAATGTGGCAGTCTTACAACAATAATACCATTTCAAAATAATTTGAGTTTTGATGAATTCCTAAATAATTAGTCAATTAAAAATTTTTTTTTTTTTTTTACAAAAAATCAATTTTTTTTTACATACATACATAAATTTACATTTTTCTCCTGTCTATTTTCTAACCTAAATATATATTTAATTAATATACACATTTTTCCAATAATGTTTTCTGAGAAATATGTTTAAAAAAAAAAGTTTTTTTATATCACTTTTTTTTCCAAACATTAAAAAAAAAAAAAGACTATTTTCCTCAAGAAAAAACTGTCAAAAATAGACACTTTTCTTTGTAAATAATGTGACTTAATCACAAAAAATATATTATATAAATATACCACTTTTTATCCCCAAAATTAATAATTAGATTTTAAAAGAATGTGACTTAAGTTTAGTAAATTTCCAGCATTATTAGTCCTATGTAAAAAACAAAAACTGTTTTTTATCTCTTTTTTTTTTTTTTTAATATGTCTATTTTCCTCAACAACATAACAACTATCACAAAAAAAACGTTGTTATACATGAATTATTTCAAAAATACTTTTTTTTTTTAATAACGCGACTTATTTCTTAAAAGTGTAATTATATAAATCATATGACAGGTTTTACTTCACAAAAAAAAAAAAGAGTAAGAAACATATAATATCTAAATATACCACTTTTTATCCCCAAAAATAATAATTTGATTTTAA
Organism: Nerophis ophidion; assembly: GCF_033978795.1. NCBI lineage: Eukaryota > Metazoa > Chordata > Actinopteri > Syngnathiformes > Syngnathidae > Nerophis > Nerophis ophidion. Next base: position 66,183,392 of record NC_084612.1, read on the forward strand.
AAGAATACAACTTAAGTCTAGTAAGTTTCCAGCATTATATTAGTCGTATTTAAACAATTTTTTAAATCATTTTTTTCTATTAAAAAAAATGACTTTTTTTTTTTTCAACAGAACTATCACAAAGTACACGTTGTTATACATAAATTATTTCAAAAATTGACACCATTTTTTTTAATAACGCGACTTATTCACACACAAAAATTCTAAGAAATATATAATATATACATAAACCATTTTTTATCCCCAAAAATAATAATTACATTTTAAAAGAATACAACTTAAGTCCAGCACGTTTCCAGCATTATATTAGTCTTATGTAAAAAAAAAAAAAAGTTTTTGATGTATTACTTTTTTTTAAACATTTAAAAATATGACTATTTTCCTCAACAATAAAACTATCAGAAAAAGTAGACGTTGTTATACATAATATATTTCAAAAATTACTTTTTGAAAGTGCAACATATAAATCACAAAAAATAGTAAGAAATATATAATATATTCATAAACCACTTTTTATCCCCAAAATTAATAATTAGATCTTAAAAGAATGCGACTTAAGTTTAGTAAATTTCCAGCATTATGAGTCTTATGTGAAAAAACAAAAAAAGATGTTTTTTATCTCTCTTTTTTTTTTTAAATATGTCTATTTTCCTCAACAACAAAACAACTATCACAAAAAAAAACGTTGTTATACATGAATTATTTCAAAAATACTTTTTTTTTTTTAATAACGCGACTTATTTCATAAAAGTGTAATTATATAAATCATATGACAGGTCTTACTTCACAAAAAAAAAAAGAGTAAGAAATATATAATACCTAAATATACCACTTTTTATGCCCCAAAAATAATAATTTGATTTTAAAAGAATACATCTTAAGTCTAGTAAGTTTCCAGCATTATATTAGTCGTATTTAAACAATTTTTTTAAATTATTTTTTTATTTTTTTATATGTAAAAAAAATATGACTATTTTCCTCAACAAAAAACTATCACAAAGTAGACGTTGTTATACATTAATTATTTCAAAAATCGACACCTTTTTTTTTTAATAATGCGACTTATTCACACACAAAAATACTAAGAAATATATAATATAAACATTAACCATTTTTTATCCCCAAAAATAATAATTACATTTTAAAAGAATACAACTCAAGTCTAGCATGTTTACAGCATTATATTAGTCTTATGTAAAAAAAAAAAAAAGTTTTTGATATATGTTTTTTAAACATGTATTTAAAAATATGACCTTTTTCCTCAACAATAAAACTATCACAAAGTAGACGTCATCATACATAAAATATTTCCAAAAATACTTTATTTATTTTTTTAATAATGAGACTTATTTCTTCAAAGTGTAACATATAAATCACAAAAAATAGTAAGAATTATATAATATATACATTTTTATCCCCAAAATTAATTGGATTTTAAAAGAATACAACTTAAGTCTAGTAAGTTTCCAGCATTATATTAGTCTTTCTTTTCAATGTGGCCTTAATACTCTTTCGTAATAAATGTCCTTTCAACAAAGACAAAAAAAAAAAAAAAAAAAAAGCAACAAAAAAATAAATTGCTGTTTGTTTTCTTTGGAATGCGGTACCTCAGCTTTTGTATTTGGTACATTTATATGGCTCATTTGAAAGCATTCATTTTTAGGGCTCTTAAATCAACAAATGGCGTTTATATGGACAACATTTCTACATATATATAAATGCAGAATGACGATATATATTTTTTTACCTTAAGAGAAAAAAAAAAAAGGAATTGCACTTTTGAACCTTGCATTGTTGCCCCCTGTCACACGATTGAGTTGGAGTAAATAAACACCTAATCTGCTCTGATGTAAATAACACAATATTGTAAATAAGATATTTGTTGCTCGCTCCCTCTTTTTGTCCTTACTTGAAACCAAAAATATATATTTGGGTTTTTAAACCAGCATTTTCCCTGCTTTGTCCATCACATGAAGCCATCAGAGAGGCGGAATATTCTGATAGTTTATTTGCGATAAATAGAGTATATTAAGATTTATATATTGATGCCACAGACCAAAAAGCGACAAATCTCTGTAGAGTAGAAACCACGCCGTACTTGTACAGTATGTCTTATCATCAGTATTTGTTGGCTCCAGTATACACGTTCTTACTCTATAGCTCTTGTACTTTTGCTTTGGATGTAGGCTTTTTACTTATTTGTTCTTTGGTTTTGTCCTGGAGAAAATGTGTATAATACCAATTAAAATCTAAGTCAATCAATAAAGTTTTGTGTATTTTTTTGTCTGTCAAAGTGTGCTTCCAAACAAGGGGGAGGACAGTAAAGCTGCACTATGTCATATTTCACCTCCAACTAAAGGCTTCAAAACATGTACTCAATATTGATGGTGTATTGGTATTAATAGCATCATTGTTGTTGCCACTTGCATCACCCTACTTTCCAGGTCAAAAATACCGTGGTGGACCAGCCAGGACTACTCATGTTTTGCTGCTTGTGTTCCAAATAATCTATATACGGTATTTAATTACTGAATAATCCGGATTATGTCTATGAAATATGCTGCTAAATGACATTGAAGATACAGTATGTCTTACTTCCACTTTAAAATAAAGGCGTTCAAACACACATTGGAGGTGTATTGCAATTATAAAGAGACCAGCATCACTCTTGTTGCCATGTCAACCCGATATCAGCTACTTTCCGGGGTCTAAAATACCGTGGTGGACCAGCCAGGACATCTTTCATGTTGTATTGGTGCTGTTCCAAATAACATATATAATAATGTTTTTAGATTGTAATTTCTGCCAGTCCTGATGTGTGTGCCAAGTTTGGTGAGTTTTGAAGCATTTTTTTCCTTATGTAATTACTGTAAATATAAACAAAGATATAGGAAAGACACACAATTCAAGATCATGTCTTTGAAATATGCTGCTAAATAAGTAGGGATGACATTAAAGATCAAGTATGTAATACTTCCATTTTAAATTAAAGACTTCCAAACACACCTTGGAGGTGTATTGTAATTTTAAAGAGACTTGCATCACTCTTGTTGCCATGTCAACCCAACATCAGCTACAAACCCCGTTTCCATATGAGTTGGGAAATTGTGTTGGATGTAAATATAAACGGAATACAATGATTTGCAAATCATTTTCAACCCATATTCAGTTGAATATGCTACAAAGACAACATATTTGATGTTCAAACTGATAAACTTATTTTGTTTGCAAATAATCATTAACTTTAGAATTTGATGCCAGCAACACGTGACAAAGAAGTTGGGAAAGGTGGCAATAAATACTGATAAAGTTAAGGAATGCTCATCAAACACTTATTTGGAACATCCCACAGGTGTGCGGGCTAATTGGGAACAGGTGGGTGCCATGATTGGGTATAAAAGCAGCTTCTATGAAATGCTAAGTAATTCACAAACAAGGATGGGGCGAGGGTCACCAATTTGTAAGCAAATTGTCGAACAGTTTTAGAACAACATTTCTCAACGAGCTATTGCAAGGAATTTCGGGATTTTACCATCTACGGTCCGTAAAATTATCAAAAGGTTCAGAGAATCTGGAGAGATCACTGCACGTAAGTGATGATATTACGGACCTGCATCTTACTGTACTGCATCAAAAACCGACATCAGTGTGTAAAGGATATCACCACATGGGCTCAGGAACACTTCATAAAACCACTGTCAGTAACTACAGTTGGTTGCTACATCTGTAAGTGCAAGTTAAAACTCTACAATGCAAAGCGAAAGCCATTTATCAACAACACCCAGGAACGCCGCCAGCTTCGCTGGGCCCGAGCTCATCTAAGATGTACTGATGCAAAGTGGAAAAGTGTTCTGTGGTCTGACGAGTCCACATTTCAAATTATATTTGGAAACTGTGGATGTGGTGTCCTCCGGAACAAAGAGGAAAATAACCATCTGGACTATTATAGGCGCAAAGTTCAAAAGCCAGCATCTGTGATGGTATGGGGGTGTATTAGTGCCCAAGGCATGGGTAACTTACACATCTGTGAAGGCACCATTAATGCTGAATGGTCCATACAGGTTTTGGAGCAACATATGTTGTCATCCAAGCAACGTTATCAAGGACGCCCCTGCTTATTTCAGCAAAACAATGCCAAGCCACGTGGATTCGTAGTAAAAGAGTGCGGGTACTTTCCGGGCCCGCCTGCAGTCCAGACCTGTCTCCCATCGAAAATGTGTGGCACATTATGAAGCGTAAAATACGAAAACCAGATCCCAGACTGTTGAACAACCTAAACTGTACATAAAGCAACAATGGTAAAGAATTCCACTTTCAAAGCTTCAACAATCAGTTTCCTCAGTTCCCAAACGTTTATTGAGTGTTGTTAAAAGAAAAGGTGATGTAACACAGTGTTGAACATGCCCTTTCCCAACTACTTTGGCACGTGTTGCAGCCATGAAATTCTAAGTTAAAAATTATTTGCAAAAAAAAAAAGTTTAGGAGTTTGAACATCAAATATCTTGTCTTTGTAGTGCATTCAATTAAATATGGGTTGAAAATGATTTGCAAATCATTGTATTCCGTTTAAATTTACATCCAACACAATTTCCCAACTCATATGGAAACAGGGTTTGTAATTTCTGCATATAAAGGCAGAAATATAAGAAAACACAATAATCCGAATGATGTCTATGAAATATGCTGCTAAATAAGTAGGGATGACATTAAAGATACAGTATGTAAAACTTCCATCTTAAATTAAAGACTTCCAAACACACATTGAGGTGTTTTGTAATTATGAAGAGAATAGCATCACTCTTGTTGCCATGTCAACCCAACATCAGCTACCTTCCGGGTCTAAAATACTGTGGTGGACCAGCCAGGACAACTCTCATCTTGTGTTGTTTCTGTTCCAAATAACATCTATAATGATTGTTTTCCTTATAATTACAATATACCTCCATTGTGTGTTTGGAAGCCTTAATATATTGACAAACATATAGGAAAGACACAAAAATCTGGATCGTGTCTATGAAATATGCTGCCAAATAAGTAGGGATGACAATAAAGACATAGTACGTACAAAACCCAAAACCAGTAAATTTGGCACGTTGTGTAAATCGTACATAAAAACAGAATACAATGACTCGCAAATCCCTTTCAGCCCATTGAATAGACAGCAAAGACAAGACACTTAACATCTGAAATGTTAAACTTTGTTACTTTTTGCAAATATTAACTCATTTGGAATTTGATGCCTGCAACACGTTTCAAAAAAGCTGGCACAGGTGGCAAAAAAGACTGAGGAAGTTGAGGAATGCTCATCAAACACTTATTTGGAACATCCCACTGGTGAACAGGCTAATTGGGAACAGGTGGATGCCATGATTGGGTGTAAAAGCCGCTACCATGAAATTCTCAGTCATTCACAAACAAGGATGGGGTGAGTGTCACCACTTTGTAAACAAATGTGTGAGCAAATTGTCCAACAGTTTAAGAACAACATTTCTCAAGGAGCTATACTAAGTTAAAGTTAAAGTACCAATGATAGTCACACACACACTAGGTGTGGCGAAATTATTCTCTGCATTTGACCCATCACCCTTGATCTGGGAGGTGAGGGGAGCAGTGAGCAGCAGTGGTGGCCACGCTTGTGAATAATTTTTGGTAATTTAACCCCCGAGTCCAACCCTTAAAGCTGAGTGCCAAGCAGGGAAGTAGTGGGTTTCATTTTTTTTTATAGTCTTTGGTATGACTCGGCCGGGCTTTGAACTCACAACCTACCTACACTCTTAATCACTAAGCCACTGAGTAGTAGCAAGGAATTTAGGGATATCCTCATCTACAGTCTTCAATATCATCAAAAGGTTCAGAGAATCTGGAGAAATCACTGCATTTAAGTGAGCCCTCAAGTGGTGCTGCATCAAAAACCGACATCAGTGTGTTAAGGATATCACCACATGGGCTCAGGACCACTTCAGAAAACCCCTGTCAGTAACTACAGTTCGTCGCTACACCTGTGAGTGCAAGTTAAATGTTAAATACTTATACCCTAAATTAAAGACTTCAGAAGAGAAGAAGAATAGCATGACTGTGGTCGCTATGATGACACTGCATCAGCTACTAAAGGAGTCTAAAGTATTGGTAGAGTGGCCAGGACACCTCTCAGGTTTTGTCTGTTAGTCTAACATACAGAAAACTGGCTGTTATCGGAACCCTACAACACAGAGCTGATAATGTTCCTGCCAACCCACAGGCCAAAGAGAAAGAACCTAGGCAATTGAGGTCAGTCCTCAAAACCGTTGTGAAAAGTGCATCCAGTTCCAGAAACGGAAAGAACAGACTGGATGAGGAGGAAAAAGGTGACGGACGCCAAAGTCTTGGCATTCCATATGTATCAGTTCTATCTGACAGACTTTGAAGAATTGTTAACCAACACAACATCCCAGTACACTTCAAACCAGGCAACACCCTGAGACAGAGACTGGAGCATCCTAAAGAACGCACACCCCACACCCACAAAAACAATCTGGTGCATGCTATGCAGTGTAATGATGAATGCACCGAGTCACACATTGGAGAAACAAAACAACCACTAAGTCGGCACAGCATAGACTAACAAACTCTTGAGGCCAAGACTCAGGCGTCGACCTGCACCTCAGGGAGAAACACCACACCTTTGAGAACTAAAATTGACAGATTCTGGATAGGGAGGACGGATGGTACTAAGGACCATCTATGTCAAGTTTGAAAAACCATCCCTGAACAGAGGAGGTGGTCAGCGACACCACCTGCCTTCCACATACAACACCGTCCTTTCAACCTTTCCTAAAAGACTCTGCAATTTAGCCTCCGACAAATAACAGAATGTTCCAAATGTTTCGAACATTTTGGTCACAGAATGTTTTTGTGCCATTTGTTTACAACTGACTGGAATGCTAACGGAGGGGATTCCGACTATTTGGACTGGTAGTAGTCCATCCGCAGCAATCGTTCAATGCTGACAAGAGAAAGTCAAACCTCAACGACTGTTGTTGGCTTTGACAGGTTTTGGCATCAGCCGCTAGACAAGAGCAGACCAATCTAAGCCTACGCCTCGATCCGACCAATCTAAGCCTACACCTCGATCCGACCAATCTAAGCCTACGCCTCGATCCGACCAATCTAAGCCTGCGCCTCGATCCGACCAATCTAAGCCTACGCCTCGATCCGACCAATCTAAGCCTACGCCTCGATCCGACCAATCTAAGCCTGCGCCTCGATCCGACCAATCTAAGCCTACGCCTCGATCCGACCAATCTAAGCCTACGCCTCGATCCGACCAATCTAAGCCTACGCCTCGATCCGACCAATCTAAGCCTACGCCTCGATCCGACCAATCTAAGCCTACGCCTCGATCCGACCAATCTAAGCCTCCGCCTTGATTTGACCAATCTAAGCCTATGACTAGGGATCTGACCAATCCAAGCCTACGACTCGATTCGACCAATCTAAGCCTATGACTAGGGATCTGACCAATCCAAGTCTGTGACTAGATCTGACCAATCCAAGTCTGAGACTAGATCTGACCAATCCAAGTCTGAGACTAGATCTGACCAATCCAAATCTGAGACGAGATCTGACCAATCCAAGTCTAAAACTAGATCTGACCATTCTAAGTCTACCACTAGGGATCGGACCAATCTAAGCCTACGACTAGGGATTTGACTAATATAAGCCAGCCACTAGGGATCTGACCAATCTAAGCCTACGACTAGGGATCTGACCAATCTAAGACCACGACTAGGGATCTGACTTAAGTCTACAACTAGGGATCTGACCAATCTACGTTTAAGACTATGGATCTGACCAATCTACGTTTAAGACTAGGGATCTGACCAATCTACATCTAAGACTAGGGATCTGACCAATCTACGTCTAAGACTAGAGATCTGACCACTCTAAGCCTACAACTAGGGATCTGACCACTCTAAGCCTACGACTATGGATCCAACCACTCTAAACCTACGACTAGGGATTTCTCCAATCTAAGTCTACGACTAGACCTGACCAATCTAATTCTACGACTAGGGATCTGATCTGACCAATCTAAGCCTACAACTGGAGATCTGACCAATCTAATTCTATACAAGTACAACCCATTTATCATTTATTTTATTTAATTCTACGACTAGAAAAGACCAATCTAAGTCTACGACCAGGGATCTGACCAATCTAAGTCTAAGACTAGGTATTTAACCAATCTAGGTCTAAGACTAGATAACTGACCAATCTAAGCCAACGGCTAGGGATCTGACCAATCTAAACCTACAACTAGGGATCTGACCTATCTAAGCCTACGACTAGGGATCTGACCAATCTAGGTCTAAAACTAGGTAACTGACCAATCTAATCTTGTTGCTTCCTATACTGTACATACCTAGCCTATGACTAGAGATCTGACCAATCCAAGTCAGAGACTAGATCTGACCAATCCAAGTCTAAAACTAGATCTGACCAAGCTAAGCCTACGACTAGGGATCTGACCAATCTAAGGCTACGACTAGGGATCTGACCAATCCAAGCGTACGACTGGGATCTGACCAATCTCAGTCTACGACTAGGGATCTGACCAATCTCAGTCTACGACTTGGGATCTGACCAATCTCAGTCTACGACTTGGGATCTGACCAATCTCAGTCTACGACTTTGGTTTTGACCAATCTCAGTCTACGACTTTGGATTTGACCAATCTCAGTCTACGATTTTGGATTTGACCAATCTCAGTCTACGACTATGGATTTGACCAAGCTCAGTCTACGACTTTGGATTTGACTAATCTAAGTCTAAGACCAGACCTGACCAATCTAAGTCTACGACTAGGGATCTGACCAATTTAAGCCTACAGCTAGGGATCTGACCAGTCTCAGTCTACGACTAAACCTGACCAATCTAAGTCCACGACTAGGGATCTGACCAATCTAGGTCTAAGACTAGGTAACTGATCAATCTAATCTTGTTGCTTCCTATACTGTACACACTGTATATACTGTTACACTATTTGATATTGCACTGGTACTGTATTTGACTAGTGTACTTCAACTTGTACTGATACTTCTACCATAACTTCTGTGACTTACTGTGCAACTTAATTGTCTTATAATTAATGTACATCAGAGCTATTTCATTTTTTGTATTTTTTAAACTTGAACCTTGAACCTTGACCAATCTAAGTCTACGACTAGGGATCTGACCAATCTAAGCCTGCGACTAGGGATCTGACCAATCTAAGCCTACGACTATATCTGACCAATCTAATTCTACGACTAGGTATGACCAATCTAAGTTTACGACTAGGGATCTGACCAATGTAATTCTACGACTAGGGATCTGACCAATCTAAGCCAACGACTATATCTGACCAATCTAATTCTACGACTAGATATGACCAATCTAAGTTTACGACTAGGGATCTGACCAATGTAATTCTACGACTAGGGATCTGACCAATCTAAGCCTGCGACTATATCTGACCAATCTAAGCCTACGACTGGAGATCTGACCAATCTAGGTCTACGACGAGATATGACCAATCTAAGTCGACGACTAGAGATCTGACCAATCTAAGTCGACGACTAGGGATCTGACCAATCTAAGCTAAGACTAGAGCGGACCAATCCAAGTCTACAACTGGAGATCTGACCAATCTAATTCTATGACTAGTTATGACCAATCTAAGTCGACGACTAAAGATCTGACCAATCTAAGTCGACGACTAGGGATCTGACCAATCTAAGCCTGCGACTAGGGACCTGACCAATCTAAGCCTACGACTATATCTGACCAATCTAATTCTACGACTGGATATGACCAATCTAAGTTTACGACTAGGGATCTGACCAATCTAATTCTACGATTAGGGATCTGACCAATCTAAGCCTGCGACTAGGGATCTGACCAATCTAAGCCTACGACTAGATATGACCAATCTAAGCCTACAACTGGAGATCTGACCAATCTAAGTCGACGACTAGAGATCTGACCAATCTAAGCTAAGACTAGATCTGACCAATCTAATTCTACGACTAGGGATCTGATCTGACCAATCCAAGCCTACAACTGGAGATCTGACCAATCTAGTTCTATGACTAGATATGACCAATCTAAGTCGACGACTAGGGACCTGACTAATCTAAGCTAAGACTAGATCTGACCAATCTAAGTCTATGAGCACGAACTGATGAATCCTACTGGGATGAGAGGCTAAACGTCTTCCAAGAGTCCAGTTGCGACGGATTGAATGCCCTGAGATTTTTCCTCAAAATAACTTTATCAAATCCTCATCCTAGAAACAATGTGTGATGTATCCAGTGCTTCATTATTTATGGGTCAGCACTTTGTCTTTTTAAGTCCACTTCAGCTTGACAGATGCAAAGTAGACTCTGCACACATCAGCTCTCATCTTACAGGTAATTACTGCCATCTACTGGCAGAATTTTTATCTGTAATTTTCCTGGAGCGGCAAAATAAAAGGTGGTGGTTATTTGAGGTGTGGTGTTTATTTTTTAAAGTTGGTGAAAAAAAAAATTTTTTTTGACATGTATCCTTTTGTATTTCTGTCAACGGCTTGTCAAAAAATTCAATAAAATGTCCTGAAAAAACTAGCTTTTTTGTTGTTGTTTTTCGAGCTGAGTCGTAAAAGTTCGCTCCTCCTTCCTGTCACTTGCGTGAAAATCCCTCCATGAAGGCAAGATTAGCGCCAGAGGAAGATTTAGAGGTGGTCACATGCTGCGCTCTCCTTCTCTGAGGGAATGTACACGGACCACCTGTGCCCCGACGGAGGACCCGCTCCCAGGATGAGCCCCCAATAGGAGGAGAGAGGTCAGAGGGCACATTAGGGCTCATGGGACAGCACCCCCAAATGTCCACTTCAGGGATCAACAGTATGGCGTCTCCATCATCCCCGGGGACGAGTGACAGCCCCCCGCCGCCGGCTTCTCTCTCCCCCAAAAAGACTTTCCAGTCTCTGGGCTCGCTCTCGTCGGGCGCCGCCTCACCTGCCGGACCCAGGATGCCGCCCAACCCCCCGAA